>NW_017963754.1:0-1148 GCF_001661395.1 Hyphopichia burtonii NRRL Y-1933 | reverse complement strand
TAGACCTTTTTTTTTTTTTTTTTTTTTTTTTTGATTTGTGTGGATAACTTTTCACTGAGGCAAAACTCATCGGTTGATACCGGAGACTCATTTCTTTTGTCGCTTTAGTAATTGGTCTGCGAGGCCTTTTCTTTTTGCTTTGTTTGTTGGCCCGTACATCCGGGGGAGGGTATTAGGTTGCAACCAAAAAGGTTACTCTATATACATTATATTAAGCATTATACTATAGTCTAATATCTAAGCATTGTGATTTCGTCATCGTCGTCGTCGTCATCCGAAAACGCAGCAATGTATTTGGTGGGCGATTGGGAAATGGGTCTGGATGTGATGTTGGTATCTGGATCACTTTGATCCAAGTCAGAGTCGGAGTCAAGAATAAGAGAGCTGGCTGCCAATGGCTTGATATCGTTAGTTTGGCGTTTTGCGGCCTTCTTAACTAAGGTCCTGCTAGACCTTCTGGTCTTGGTGGGTGAGATAACTGGTGAGTTGGTTGCAGAAGGGGTTGCAAGATTAGGTACCCTTCTTAGTTCAAGTCTGGGAGATACGCTGGTTGGGGGTTTGTTTAATCTACGACGTTTTGTCGGGGTGATTCTGCTGACTTCTTCGTCTGGGGTTTCTGATCCTGAATCCTGAGTTGATACCTGGGTTGGGTTTTCAGACGGGCGTTTTCTGGTTGGAATTATCTCCAAAGAGTTTCCCGTGACACCGCTGGCGTCACTGTCACTGTCACTGCTATCACTGACGGAAACGGCCTTTACTTCTTCGACTTTTCTTTTGGGTCTACCAACAGGTCGTTTTTCTTTCACTTCGACTATTTTTGTCCTTGGTCGCCCAACTGGCCTTTTAACAACTGGATCAGTTTTGGTTTTGGGCCGGCCCCTTTTTTTCGGTGGTCCCTTGGGTGTGATTGGATTCACCCGAGGCCTTCCCCTTTTCTTCTTTTCAATTGGCTGGCCAGTTGATGCATCAAGTGCGTCTGGACTGGCAGATTTAGATGTAGAAATTGGTTCTGAACCAGTCTTCTTTGGACGATCAGGTCCTCGCTTGTCATTTGTCTTCTTTGTGGTTTCTTTTTTCTTTTTGGTTTCATAATCTTTCAAGAGCCGCTTCATTTCAATTTCAGAATCCAGTTCAGAATCACTCAGATC
>NW_017963753.1:0-1184 GCF_001661395.1 Hyphopichia burtonii NRRL Y-1933 | reverse complement strand
AAAATAAAATATTATCATATTCTTTTATCATCTATATTAATCCTTCAAAGATATAATAAAAGGATTATAAGTTATAATATATCGAAAGAAGAGAAATCAAATATTAAGAATAATAAATTAAATAATAAGAATATAGAAAGGTAATTTAAACCTCTACTGATACCGGTACTACCTAAAACTTTAAGTAAACCATTATCAATATAAGAATTTAAAGCACCACCAAAGATTAATACAGGTCTAATAATTAAATTATTTAATAATTGATCATAATATATACGTTGGTTAAAGTAAGTATATACACTAGAGAAATTAGGACCTTTATCGAATAAATTATAAGCAAATTCATAAATATAAATTAAAGTTAAAGATAAACCTAAACCTAATATCATAGGTAATAATTTAAATAATGCAGGTAAAGTATATTCAGTTTCTATAAATGTATTAGTATGAGGTAGACCCATAACTAAATGGAAAGTAACATTATCTCTTCCATAACCTAAGAATATACTATATATAGCTAATATAAACATAGGAATAGCCATATGATTACTTTCATGTACAAATGAATATGTGTATTTATTACCACGTGGATTATTATAGAAAGTTAAATATAATACTCTTAAAGAATATATAGCTGTTAAAGTTGCTGATGCTGTAGCTATATAATACATTATATATCCACTAACAGTATATGTTCCATATAATGATTCTATAATTATATCTTTAGAATAATATCCTGTTAATCCAGGTATAGCCATTAATGATAATGATGCTATTACCATAGAAGTATAACTAAATGGTAAATATTCTATTAAACCACCATATTTACGCATATCTTGTGTTTCAGACATATAACTATGTATTATTGAACCTGCTGACATAAATAATAATGCTTTAAAGAAAGCATGACAATATAAATGATATATTGCTAAATCATATGCACTAGATCCTATAGCTAACATCATCATTGCTAATTGACTCATAGTTGATAAAGCTATAACTCTTTTTATATCATTAGTTACTGTTGCTATTAATCCACTTACTAATGTTGTTAATCCTGCTAATCATAATATTGTATATAATATTGATGGTGTATATTCTAATATATAAAATGATCTTACTAATACATAAACTCCACTACATACCATTGTAGCAGCATGTAATAATGCACTAACTGGTGTTGG
>NW_017963752.1:0-1334 GCF_001661395.1 Hyphopichia burtonii NRRL Y-1933 | reverse complement strand
GGAACTTACTTTAAACCCCGACTTCCGAAACCAAATTACCCCAGAATGACTTTTCTGACAAATCCATTTCAACGGAAAATTGCCAATGGGCTTAAAAAAGGAGCTTATGATTAATAAGTGCATCGCTTTTGGAAGTTTGGTGAATCACCTTTTAAGTTTGGTGAATCACCTTTTAAGTTTGGTGAATCACCTTTTAAGTTTGGTGAATCACCTTTTAAGTTTGGTGAATCACCTTGGAAGTTCGGTGAATCACACTACGGGGCCTCCGTACATCTCCGAGCGAAACATTTTTTATAGCTGCAAATTTGTTAGCTTTAGCAATGAAATCTTAAACTGAAAAAGCCGAACTGCTTTGGAAGGGTTTTTATTAAGCCGATTTAATCTCGAAAATTTATAAGATATGGCTTAATGGAATTAAAAGCACATTCTTAGAAACGGTCAGCTCAAAAAGTTGATTTAAAGGTTAGGTAATTTATTTCTGTTATATAAAAAATATATAAGACTTACCAAGTAACTTTATTTCCGTCATAACTGATAAAAGTGTCATCATCACCTTCACTCAGGTTTTGTATTATCTTGATTACATTAGAGGCTGATTCTCGAGGAGTGATTACTGGAACCGGGTAGCCTTTTTCATTGACAAAAGTAACAAACTGATCACCCATATCAGTTTCAACAAGACCAGGATGCACTGCAAATACAATTGACTTTTGAATATGATCCAAATCGGAAGACTTATGGTCAAATGCAATATGTCTTACAATATGATTCAAAGCAGCTTTGGATGAACCGTAATGGGATGTTGGAACAGAGCAAAAATTATTGACATAACCAGCTATAGAACTAATAAAAATGAATTTTTTAGCAGTTTCTGAATTGGCACTCTTTGACCAGTACGGAAAGATTGATTGGTACACTTTCACTGAACCAGTTGCATTGACCGTATAATGTTCATTAAGTTCAGCCTCAGTGGTTTGTAAAATAGGTTGAATGGTGTCTATACAGATAGCAGCATTATGGATAACAACATCGACCCCATCTGGAGCGTACTTTTCAAGAGGCAGCAAGTCTCGCTTCATTGTTTCCAAAGGAGAAGCCACATCGTATTCGATTATATGAAGATTTGAACGATTTAAATCTTTCAAAGCAGTGGCCTTAGCGAAAGAGCGAGTGGTAGCAATTACATTGTTGTTTGGATCTTCAGAAAGCTGTTTAGCGAATTCAAACCCAATTCCACGATTGGTTCCGGTAATAAAGTAAGTAATAGTCATTATGGATCTGATAATTGACTGCGGTTCATCTCTACGAACTTCAAAACCAATTTATATACCATA
>NW_017963751.1:0-1411 GCF_001661395.1 Hyphopichia burtonii NRRL Y-1933 | reverse complement strand
TAATTTATTTAATTGAATTAAACGATTAGGATTTCTAATTTCACCATTAATATCATGAATTAAATTTAATAAACCTGATTTATGATGTAATCTATATCTTAAAGCATTACTATTAGATCTTAATTTAATAGAACCTCCATAAACATTTTTAATAATATGTAAGGCTCTTTCATCTCTAATATCCATAGTAATTTCTAAAGCGGCATAACCTTTTTTAGATAATGTAAAACAACCATCACCATCAATTAAACCTGCTAATCATTGTTTAAATTTTATATCTCTAATACTATTAGAAAGTGTATAAATAGATCTTTTATTTAACAAACGTATGGCCTCTGAAGTTCCTACTCACGAGCTAAGCGTTTTGGTTACTTGCGAATTATCATAAACTTTAAGGATTTTTACTTTAACGGTATATAAAATATAACTTATGTATAAAGTACCTAAAAAGTATAAAATGATTTTCTCGCTTATAGTTTGTTGCAATAAATATATATTATAATCGTTACCAAAGTTAATGATTGAATAAAAAGTATAATATATATTTAAGGGCCATTGTTGACCAAAGAATCAGAATAAATGTTCATATAATACAGGATCTCCTCCTGCACCTACTTCATAGAATCCTGTATTAAAGTTTCTATCCATTAATAATAAAGTTACAGCACCTGTTAATACTGGTAATGATAATAATAATAATATAGCTGTAAAGTAAACTGCTCAAACATATAATGGAGAATTTATCATACGTACATTAATAGTACGCATGTTTAAGAATGTTACTATAAAGTTAATTGCTCCTAATAAACTTGATATTGATGTTAAATGTATAGCAAATATACCAAAATCTACTGATGGTCCAGAATGTGCATTTATAGATGATAATGGTGCATATAAAGTTCAACCTGTACCTGCTCCATTTTCTATTAATACTGATGCTATTATACATACTAATGCTGGTGGTAAACATCAAAAACTTATATTATTTAATCTTGCAAATGCCATATCCATAGCACCTATCATTATTGGTAAGTAAAAATTACCAAATGCTCCAATAATAACAGGCATTACGAATAAGAATATCATTGCTATAGCATGTCCTGTTACCATTACGTTAAATACTTGATTATTTCCATGTAAAAATTGACTATTACCTGAACTTAATTCCATACGTATTATAACTGACATTCCTGTAGCTACCATAGCTGATATTATTCCAAATCCTAAATATAATATGGCAATATCTTTGTGTGATGTACTAAATAATCATCTATCCACAAAACTCATTGGTTTTACCATATATTATTATATATGTTTATATTATCTTTATGTATTTATATATATATTATAAATAATATATATATATTTATTTATATTATTCTTATCCTTATATATATATATTAATCCGCAG
>NW_017963750.1:0-1441 GCF_001661395.1 Hyphopichia burtonii NRRL Y-1933 | reverse complement strand
ATTCTTGTTAATATTCTTATATCTTTATTATGTATTTTTATTTCTATAGTTTTTAATACTTTATAACTTTCATTTTTAGAAGTTCTATTTTGAAAATAACCATCACCGTCTATTATACCAGCGAATCATAATCAAAATTTATTATCATTTATAAGATCTTTATTTAAATTGGGCAATTGACGTATAGTCTCTGAGAATCCTTTAATGTTTTCTGCTGATTGTGTATCTGTACTATAATATCTTTTAGATATTTTAGGATATCTTTTAGATATTTTAGTAACAAGTTTATTATTATTTTGACTATTATTATTAAATATATATTTATAACCTAAAATATATTGTCCCAGGGGGGCAATATATGCCAGTAGTGGCACAATAGGAATATATATATTATTTTCATCTATTTTGTAAAGATATCAATAACGTAAAGTTATAAATAATAATAGTAAATAAAAACTTAAAGATAACATTTCCAGCATATAGTCAATTTCAAGTAAATAATTAATAATCCTATAATTATATACAAGGGCCATTCCTTGACCAACTACGTAATAAGTATCATGGAAAGCTACATCTATAGATGCATTTGATAACATTACTCCTGTTAATCCTCCTATAGTGAATAAGAATAAGAAACCTAATGCAAATAACATAGGTACGTCTAATCTTATTTCTCCTCCATATATAGTTGCTAATCAAGAGAATATTTTTATACCTGTAGGTACAGCAATAACCATTGTAGCAGATGTAAAGTAAGCTCTAGAATCAATATCTAAACCTACAATATACATATGATGACTTCATACTAAGAATCCTAATAATCCAATAGAACCCATAGCATATAACATTCCTATTTCTCCAAATATAGGTTTTTTACTATAAGTTGATACTATATGAGATATTATTCCAAATCCAGGTATAATTAAGATATAAACTTCTGGATGCGATATAACTATTTATATAGTTATATTGGACCATATCTTTAAATAAAAGATCTATTTATTCATTATAAAATATTATTCATAATATTTTCATTTATTTAAAAATATATTTCAACTTTTAAATAAATAAGTATTATATAAAGCTAAATGAGCTTTCATATTTTTTAATTCATAAAATTTAGGTATAAGATGTAATCTATTACATTTAGCAGATCTTGATGGATTAATTTTAAAATATTCAATTAAATTTAATATATCTTCTTTTTTAGTAATATATCATTTAAAAGATTTACTTTTACCATTATCAATATAAATATGACCTCCATATAAATCAATTAAAGGTTGTAATAATTCAGTTGTTTTTTGACTTATAGATATAGATAACTGATTATTAGTATTGTTGATAGTAACAGTACCATCAGCATCAAAGAAACCAGCTAATCAATTATTATCATGAGTTAAAGGTTTAGGTCAAATAATATCAAAATTATATTTAATAC
>NW_017963749.1:0-1558 GCF_001661395.1 Hyphopichia burtonii NRRL Y-1933 | reverse complement strand
AAAAAAAAAAAAAAAAAAAAAAATAAAAGAAGAATCCCATCTTGCTTATGTAAGCGCCATCTTCCCCTCGGAAATCAACACACACACGTGACAGCACCGGATCTCCTCGATTTTCACAACAACTCCATCTTTGCACAGTGAAGCGTGGTGCCTTCTCTTTGTTGTTGGCATTGACTACCCAACCAATGAAACAAGCCAAACGGGTCTTCTCGACCAACACTCCCATCACCATTCTGGACCCATACTGTTAGATCCTTCCCATCTTTATGCAAGGGTACCAAAAAACAAGAAATGGTGCGCAAGAAAAGATTGCAAATTTATTGTAGAGTGCCCCTTAAAATAGTTCTTACCTTGAGCTAGTGGAGGGAACCCGGGATATACTTGCAAGAAACGAGTATTGGTCTTGAAGGTTGGATGAAAAAAACAACAAGAGAAACCCCCCGATGAAAACATCGAGATTATAAACAAATAAGTGGTTACATGGTCAACCAATATGAAGTAATGGTAATTTCATCCTTTGAGCTAAAGCTAAATCCATGACCGTTGATATCCCAGAGCTCACCAGGGTGTCCAGCTATACGTACTATTCATAAGACAGCAATTGCCAAAATGAGTCAGGACCCTTATAATAGCCTATAATAAGTTAAATATAATACCGTTTTGTTGTTAATCTATGCGCAAATAGGAGGGTAACCAAGTAGTTCAAAGTTCCAGGCACCCTGACCTCTGCGAAGTAACTTTTCCCGTGTATATGATTCAAGTACTCTTGTAAAACATCCGAATCAAAACAACCCAGTGGTTTCTACTTGTAGATCAGTGCTTATGGAAGTAGCAAAAGAAAAAAAACCCATTCTAAAAAAAAAAAGAGAGTCAATTACTTTTCCTTTATTTTTAGTTAAAGCCTTTTGTTTTTCTTTGTTTCCAGTTTAAATATAACCTATCATCCTACTCCTTGTTTCTCTTCTCTTCCATCCTTCATCTTCTTTTCTTCATTCTTGCGGCGGTTGTTGCTTGCTATACCTACCCAGCTTTCCCTGTTGTTTACCCGCCTATTCAAGCCTACGCTTACAACCCAAACAACACTTGCTTCTCGACAAGGGTGCTTCGTCTACATATTCCTTGTTTTGTTTTTTGTTCTTGCAATTTCCAGAATCCCATCGACTTTACTTTATTCCACCACTCATTGCAGCTGCCAATTGACACTTGTCATACCATTTCTTCCCTACTTGATCGCTTAACCTACTCGAGCGCTTAATTTTGCCCCGTTGCTCCATCCTTGCCCTTGATCTTCGATTTCCGGATTTAAACGTGTTCTTACTTATTTCCCTTCCAGGCGCCCATCAAGAACCCACCATTGAAAAAGTCCTTTCTTCCAGAGCTTCTCCCAAGGTTTATCGGCGGGTATTTTTTTTTTTGGTGGTTGTATTTTTAGGGCTAATTTTTCCTCGTTGAAGAAAACACTAACAAAACTAAAAAAATCATCTTTTTTTTTACCGTTTGGTTAATTTCTCGATTTATCCGTTGACTTTCTTTTTTTGTTCGGTTTTTTTTTTTTTTT
>NW_017963748.1:0-1678 GCF_001661395.1 Hyphopichia burtonii NRRL Y-1933 | reverse complement strand
CAAAGATTTCCGCATCAGATCTAAAGAATTATTTAAATCAAATTCAATAATGATAAGATTTGTGCGATTCAACTCTTTCAAAGCGGCAGCATTAGTAAAAGAACGGGTGGTTGCAATAACGATATTATTGGAATCAGCAGAAAGTTGTTTAGCAAATTCAAACCCAATCCCACGATTGGCACCAGTAATAAAGTAAGTGATCGTCATTTTGTCTATGATGATTTAAAATTATCGAATACCAGTTATTTCAGGTATTTATACATCTTTAATTAATAGAGACCTCTGTAGTTGTTGCTAGAAATGACTTTTTGCCTTCTGACCCAGTTGATACTGCAAATAGCTAAGCTATTTCCGTTTCGTAGACCCGGGTTTCGGAGCACCAAAGCTTAAAGAACAAGATCCGAAAGGCGTTCGATCAAGATTCCCCGAATGGCTAAATCAATTCATAGATCGGTTTCAGATTGAACCATATAATTGTATTTGTTTGACCGGTTCAGACTAGATTAAGCAATTCAGCATTTAAAAGATTATTGTAAAAGCATTAGACTAACAGCACTCCGTTGATGAGTTGCGAGATAACGGAGTAGTTTGTTCGATCAACTACCCCTAAATCCCAATAGAACGTTTTCGTGAATCGCTCTTCCCGGGTATAGGCTTTAGGGCCAGGATTAGGCTAGATTATAATTAATAGGACAGTGACAAGCTTCAAAGAAGTTTCTTCGCAAGCAACTAACTAATATTACTCAAATTAGATAATTGTAGATCAACTTGTACGTTAACTTAATCAAATGAATTGTAAGTAAGGATTTTATTGCGTAGTTATATAAAATACAAAAGAGAGTCAGGCTCACCAAGTACCTTTTTCTCCTTCATAAGTGATAAAACTGTCATCATCGTCTTCTTTCAGTTTTTGTATAATTTTAATTACGCTGAAGGCTGATTCCTCGCTAGTGATTATTGGAACCTGGTAATTTCTTTCAGTGATAACAGCAATGTACGGATCAGCCAAATCAGTTTCAACAACACCAGGATGTACTGCAAATACAATTGACTTTTGAATATGATCCAAGTCGGAAGACTTATGGTCAAATGCAATATGTCTTACAATATGATTCAAAGCAGCTTTAGAAGAACCGTAATGGGATGTTGGAATCGGGAAAAAATTGGTGAGCCAACCACCAGCAGAACTGATAAAAATGAATTTTTTAGCAGTTTCTGGATTGAATTTCTTTGACCAGTATGGAAAGATGGCTTGATAAACTTTGACTGAGCCAGTTGCGTTAACTGCGTAATGTTCATTAAGTTCAGCTTCATTGACTTGTAAAATAGGCTTAATGGTGTTTTTACAAACAGCAGCATTATGGATGACAACATCGACCCCATCTGGAGCGTACTTTTCAAGAGGCAACAAGTCTTGCTTCATTGTTTCCAAAGGAGAAGCCACATCGTATTCGACTATATGAAGATTTGAACGATTTAAATCTTTCAAAGCAGTGGCCTTAGCGAAAGAGCGAGTGGTAGCAATTACATTGTTGTTTGGATCTTCAGAAAGCTGTTTAGCGAATTCAAACCCAATTCCACGATTGGTTCCGGTAATAAAGTAAGTAATAGTCATTATGGATCTGATAATTGACTGCGGTTCATCTCTACGAACTTCAAAACCAATTTATATACCATA
>NW_017963747.1:0-1773 GCF_001661395.1 Hyphopichia burtonii NRRL Y-1933 | reverse complement strand
AAAAAAAATAATGACATTAAGAAAATCAAATCCTTATTTAGCATTAGTAAATAGTTATTTAATAGATAGTCCACAACCTAGTTCAATAAATTATTGATGAAATTTAGGATCATTATTAGGATTATGTTTAGTAATACAAATAGTAAGTGGAATATTATTAGCAATGCATTATTCTAGTCATATAGAATTAGCATTTGATTCAGTAGAACATATTATGAGAGATGTAAATGCTGGATGATTAATAAGATATACACATGCTAATGGTGCATCATTCTTCTTTATATGTATGTATTTACATATAGCTAAAGCTTTATATTATGGTAGTTATAAATCACCTAGAGTATTAGTTTGAACAATAGGAGTAATAATATTTATATTAACAATGGCTACAGCTTTCATGGGTTACCTACACAATAGCCCAAAATCATTATATAAATATTCCCCATTTATCTTTAAATCTCATTATAATAATACATCTAATTCTTTATATAATTTTAATCAATTTAAATATATATCTTCTAATATACAAAGACAATCATATAAAAGATATTTAAATATAAAATCTAAACAAGATATAACTAAACCTGAGGATATATTTAAAGATATAGGTATTAATGTTAAAGATTATTGAATAGATTTAGATAATCATAATAATCGTAGTAAAATGATATCTCATCTTAAAAATAAAGGTGGTATATATATTATTATAAATAAAATATCACGTAATTATTATATAGGTTCAGCGTCTATAAATAGATTATATACTAGATTTAGTAATCATATGTTAAATTATCATGGTAGTAAATTAATAAAAAGATCTATATTAAAATATGGTTTAAATAATTTTATATTTGCTATATTAGAATATTATCCTATAATATCTAATTTACCATTAAATAATTCTGTAACTAGTACTAGTAAAACTAATTATAATATAAATAATATTAAATATAATGATTATAGACATAATTTATTTGAATTAGAAACTATGTATATTTCATTATTAACACCTAAATATAATATATTAACAGAAGCAGGTTCTAGTATAGGTTATAAACATACTGATGAAACTATAGAAAAATTAAAATTATCATTTACTAAAGAACGTCGTTTATTATTAAGTCAATTACAATCTTCACGTAAAAATAAATGATCAGAAACTTCTAAACATAAATTAAGTATTATAGCTTTAAATAGACCTGATAATTATTTAACAAGTGAAGGTAAAATTAAATTATCTAAAATAAATAGTAAAATTATTTATTTATATAATATAGATAATAATAGCCATCAATTTATTGATGAATATAATGATAATAATAAATATAAATGTCAATTTAAAAATATAAATACTGCTAGTCATTATTTATGTTGTAGTTATAAAACTATACAACGTTCTTTAAATATGGGATGAATATATATACCTAATATATTTATAAAATATTTAAATGATGATTATTTAAATAAAAATAATGATATTGTAAGTAATATAAATAAAGATAGTTTATATTATAAGAATAAAAATAATAAAAATATAAGAATTAAATCAGGTTTATATAAATATGAATGAAATACTAAATTTATATTAAAAAGATAAAGATAAATGAAAATATTTATATATTGATAGTCAACTATTTCATATATAAAATATATGGCTATAAATGCAACTATTATTAGAAAATTTATAGTATAGTAATCATTAGTAAATGATGATGACTAATATTAGTCATTGGCAACATTTGTGAAAACGATTAATATAATATATATATATAT
>NW_017963746.1:1330-1859 GCF_001661395.1 Hyphopichia burtonii NRRL Y-1933 | reverse complement strand
GACGTGGTTGGCTTGATTGACTAATCTGGTGTGAATTCCAGACCAATCAATTTAAGTTACGATGAGATCTTAAGGAATTCCGTACCAAACCATGGATAAACATGGATAAACTATGTTAAACTATGGATAAACTATGTTAAACTATGGATAAACTATGAGCTAAGTAAGCTGAGTAACTGAATAAAGGAGAGATGCTCCTACACGATGACACCTGGTCTAATTGCCAGGGTAGGTGATGAGTGATGTGTTTTGGCAAAAAGGGTGTTTGCAGCCTTTTACTGATAACAGACTATATATCTATATTATGCGAATTACTGATAACAGACTATATATCTATATATTATGGGAATTTCAAGTTGATAATTTCTAAACTAATCACCATTATGCATGGAATTAAGAAGTTATCGTTCAAGGTGCTTACTCCTTCTAAGATACCTCCCAATAAACAACTGATAAAGACATTTTCCCAATTCTGGATTTGTTGGTTGCTAGACAAGATTTGATTAATTAAATAGAATCCAACCATACT
>NW_017963746.1:854-1317 GCF_001661395.1 Hyphopichia burtonii NRRL Y-1933 | reverse complement strand
GTGATTGTTCCCTGGATTGATTTATTACCGTGTTTCCATTTAATGGTACCGTAGTTTTTACCAATGACTGAAGCCATTGAATCACCAAGACCTAAACTAATTATTCCAATGAACGATCTATAAGTGATTTGTTCGTTTTGNAAGATAGCTAAATCATAAACCATTGGCAAGGTGACTCCCAAGATCAAGAAAATATAACTGAGGTTCAAAGGACCTTTTAAGTCTTTGAAATCTTGGAAAAATCTTAATTCGTTATATAGCCAGGCCCCGATAGTGGTGAACTTGTTATAACGAACAATCTCCACCACGATGAAGATGATTAGCGATCCTAATAATGCAATGAGAGTGAAGTCGGTTTCTACTAAAAGCGGATAAGTGATTGAAACTAGTAATAAGTAGTGCCATATTTTTCTCCGGGAATTTAAACTAAGTTTATCGCCAGATAATTGAACAGTGGGGATTG
>NW_017963746.1:0-562 GCF_001661395.1 Hyphopichia burtonii NRRL Y-1933 | reverse complement strand
TAAGTTTATTAAAAACACTCCTAATAAGTGAATCTCGGTCTTGGTCAAGGTCACATTGACTCCTGATTTCGTTCCGTCTATAACCAATTTATCGTTGATATTATCATCTTGTTCAATCACTTCCTGGCTCAATTCGGTTTCGGTTTCTTCAGTTCCCTGATTTATCGATTCAATAACGTGCGTAATCATATAATGGACCATGGCTATGGCCAAGTAATACACAACACTAAACTCTTCATTTTCATTATAGATTTGGAAAAACATCACACTGGAGGCCACTTTGGCAAATGGGTGTAAGTTTTCAACAACAAAGTAGTTTAATGATAAATTTATAATTGAAAATCTCAGATCGGTTAATACCGAGATACTTAATGGAATGAAAACGGCATAAATCAAATTAAATTCAGGAACTAGGGGTGATTTGAATTTGTCAGGGTCCTCTTCATGCTTGTTAAGACCTTTCCTGTAAGCAAATATAGTACCTAGTATAATTCCCAAAATGTTGAATCCAATTGGTGGTCCTAATTTCCAGTCTTTGGTGAAGTAGTATAAATAAAAAATC
>NW_017963745.1:0-1893 GCF_001661395.1 Hyphopichia burtonii NRRL Y-1933 | reverse complement strand
ATTATTTAAATAGTAGCAAGTAAAGCTAGCTGCAGATTATTTTCCTTCCATCCAGTTGTCAACATTGTTGATAACTATAGCCATATAAATATATATACTTATATATATATTTATATAAAAGGAATAAATAAAAAATAAGATTAAAGAGATATAATAAGATTCTTTATAGCAGCAAGCTAAGCTTGCTGCGGATTAAATTAAGGTAATGCTATTTACAGCATTTTTAATAATTTTAGTTTTCTCAACTTTTACAAATGGGCAATATAATATTGCACAAGAAAAAAATGATAATTCAGAAAAGAATATATCAATAACTTTTAATAACCAAGGGAAATATAATAATATATATCTTAATAGAATAGCAATAATAAGTATAATATATTCATTATACATATATATAACATCTATGGATATGATAGCTATAACACCTGGAATAACATTATATAATAATTTATTTATATTAACACCGTATAATTTACCATTATCTATATTAATATTTGTATTAATAATAGCTTTATCAATATATATAACAGCTACACATAGATATGATAATAAATCACCATATTATTTTGTAATATTATTAACAAATATAATAGGTTTATTATTATTTCCATTAGTTAATGATTTAATTGTATTATATGTTGTAATAGAATTACAAAGTTATTCATTATATTTATTAACAGGTTTACATAGTAGATCATATAATGCATCAAGAGCTTCATTATTATATTTCATAATGGGTGGTGTTGCTTCAACTATTATATTATTAGCATCATATTTCATATATGCTTTAACTGGTACAACTAATTTATCAGATATAAGTATAATATATACATATAATAATGCTTATGATTATTTTGATATAATGTTAATAGCATTATTATTTAAAATGGGTATGGCTCCATTACATCGTTGAAGTATAGCAGTATATAATTATGCACCAACATATATTACTGCATATATAAGTGTTGTAGCTAAAATATCAATAGCATCATGAATATTTGCTAATGTAAATTTATTCCATCATAATGTATTAATAATATTCTTTTATATATCATTAATAATAGCTGCTTATAAACCTTTATTCCAAGTAAATATTAAAACTATATTAGCTTATAGTGGTATATTAAATTTTGGTTATATATTATTAACTATTATAACTTTTGATTATGCTTTTTATATTTATATTATACAATATGTTTTAACTCATTTAATATTATTTTTAGGTATATTAGCTGCTGGTCAATATATAAATACACCTATATCTAATTGATCACCATTAATATTTATACATCAATTAAAATTACCTAATTTAACATTAGCTATATGTTTAATATTAGCTTTATTCTCATTAATAGGTATACCACCTTTACCAGGATTTTATGCTAAATTATATATATTAGCTGCTGCTATACAAGATAATTATTTATTAGAATCATGTACTTTAGTTGTTTGTAGTGTTTTTGCTACTTATTATTATGCTAATATAATTAAAGTTTTAATAACAAGTAAAACTAATACTAATATTATAAAAAATAATACTAATACTATACAATATATTAATTCTTCATTAGCATTTACTATTGCTACATCAACTTCATTATTAATTAGTTTCTTTGTATTCTTACCATCAATGTTAGAAGGGCTTTATTTAATTAATATATCTATATAATGTTTACATTTTATTTATTTTTAGCTCCTATTGTTGCATGTGTTTTAATAGGTTTAAATTATTTAATATCTAATGAAAATTCATATACTGAGAAAAATGGACCTTTCGAATGTGGTTTCACTTCTTATCAACAATCTAGATCTGCTTTTGATGTTGCTTTCATCTTAGTTGCTATCTTATTTTTACCTTTTGATTTAGAAATCTCTTCTATTTTACCTTAT
>NW_017963744.1:0-1912 GCF_001661395.1 Hyphopichia burtonii NRRL Y-1933 | reverse complement strand
ATATATATATATTATTATTAAAGTATTCATTGAAATAAAATAACCTTATAATAAGGGTAAGGATGTATGGCTGAGTGGTTTAAAGCATAATATTTGAGCTATTAAGACGATAAGTCCACGTGTTCGAATCACGTTGCATCCGAATAATGATTATGGCGGAATAGGAAGACGCGATTAGTTTAGGTCTAATTTACTATAAAGGTAAATAAGGGTTCAAATCCCTTTAATCATAGAAATAATAAATATATATTTAAAATGAATATATATATATTAATGACAATAACTTATATATTTTTAACAGCATTTACATCAATAGTATCAAGGATAGTAAATAATATATCAAAACAAATATTTTTAATATCAAGTATATTAATAGCAATACCAACATTATATGATTGAAAAGAAATAGATGTATATTTTACAACTGATGGTATAGCAGATGTATTAATATTATTAACAGCATATTTATTACCATTATCAATAATATCAAATTGAAATAATATTAAAAGTAATATATATTATGAATTAGTATTAAATTTAGGTATAATATTATTAATAAATTTTATGTGTCAAGATATGACATCTTTTTATGTTTATTTTGAAGCATCATTAGCACCATTATTTATATTAATAGGTTTATATGGGGCTGCAAATAAAGATAAAGCTGCAGATTATATATTAATATATACTTTATTTTCATCATTATTTATGTTATTAGGTATAGCTTTATATGAAGTTATATTAGATAATACAGATTATCAATCAACTAGTTTATTAGTATTATCTATTGATTTACAATGTATTTTATATTTAGCTATATCTATAGGTATAGCTGTTAAGACACCTTTAGCACCTTTCCATACTTGATTACCTGTAGTACATTCAGAATCACCTTTAGCAGGTTCTATATTATTAGCTGGTGTTATATTAAAATTAGCAGTATTTGCTATTATTAGATTAATATTACCTACATTATCTGATGCATCTATATTATATACACCTTTTATATATGTATTATGTGTAATAACTATAATATATACATCTATTATAACTTTAAGACAAACTGATTTAAAAGTTATAATAGCATATAGTTCTATTAGTCATATGGCTGTATGTATATTAGGTATATTCTCTAATTCAATAACAGGTATTACTGGTAGTTTAGTATTATGTGTAGCTCATGGTTTTGTATCACCAGGTTTATTTATAGTAGTAGGAGGTATATTATATGATAGATATCATAATAGATTATTACATTATTTCCAAGGTTTAATAACTTATATGCCTATATTATCTATATATTTCATTATATTAAGTTTCTCTAATGTAGGTACTCCTTTATCTATAAACTTTATTGGTGAAATGTTATCTATAACTGGTGCTATTAATAGAGCTCCTCTATTAGGTGCAGTAGCTGCTATTTCTGTATTATTATCAGCTTGTTATCAAATGAAATTAACTAATAGATTAACTGGTGGTGTTAAAACTCCTTATGTTTCTATTACTGCTGATTGTACTTATAGAGAATCTATTTTAATGATTTCTTTAATCTTCCCTACTATATTCCTTGGTTTCTTCCCATCATGAACTATTGATTTATTATGAGATGCACCATCTTTATTATATATATTCATTGATTTTATAGCAACTAACTTTTGTTGTTAAAACAAACTGCGTATTATTTATCATAATCAATTTTACTGACTGCAATATTATATTTCTATCCTTGAAATTATTTATTTCTCATTTTGATGATATATATCTTATATATATATAAAAGGTAAGATTAAAATATAAGATAAATATTATATTATTCAGTATAATATATCTTTATATAATATATATTATAGTCAGTAATAATAAAATTGGCTATGATAAATAAAGATAAGTAAAGAGGAAAAAATAAAAAAAA
>NW_017963743.1:0-2178 GCF_001661395.1 Hyphopichia burtonii NRRL Y-1933 | reverse complement strand
CATATTGATTCTTGTAATTCAACATATCTTGATAAATTCATAGATCCAGCTAATAATATACATAATAATACTATTGTTGTTAATACTAATTCATAACTAATTAATTGAGCAGTAGAACGTATAGATCCTAATAATGAATATTTACTATTTGCTGATCAACCAGCTAATAATGTACCAAATACACCTATACTACTTATAGCTAATGTTAATATAAAACCATAATTATGATCAGTTATAGTTATTCCTGGACCAAAAGGTATTACTGATCAACATAATAAAGCAGATACTAATGATATTACAGGACTTATGAATAATATTATTCTATCAGCATGTGTAGGTACAACTATTTCTTTTAATAATAATTTAGCTGCATCAGCTATAGCCATTAATAAACCATAATAACCTACTGCATTAGGACCTACCCTACGTTGCATATATGCTAATGTTTTACGTTCTGCTACTGTTAAGAAAGCTACTGCTAATAATATTGATACAAATAATATTAATAATTCTATTATATTTAATATCATTATTTAGTTTTTAGTTATTGATATAGCCCCTACAACTGATAATATTAATACAACACCTGTTACACCTAATAATATAGCATATTCAGTATATAATATATTACCTACTGTAATTAATTCATTATATACATTATTTACTTCTGTTATTATTCCATATGTTTCATATGTTATATCTAAAGGTATTAAACTTATAGTTAATAATGTTATTATTAATGGTGATACTGTACCTTGTGCAGTATAATCTATTTTTAATAATGATAATATAAATAAAAATAATATAGCTATTGCTCCTACATATATTAATATATATAATATACCCATTAATATAAAACCTTGATTATATAAACATATAGCTGTACTCACAAATAATAATATTAAAAATAATATACTTTGTACTGGTGATAATATACCTATAGCTAATAAACTACTTATACCACTAATTAAATTCATAATTTTATTTATTTTATAATTTATAATTTATAATATATCATCATAACCTTATTAGAATATATATCTCACAGAGAAAATCTTATAAAAATTAACCTCCTATTCAAAAGGAAAATATTGAAAAATATATTATAAAATAACAAGTTTATACAAACAAACGTTTAAGCCTGGAATTGAACCAAGATCAATGTATTAACAGTACATTGCTTTACCATTAAGCTACATAAACATAAAACAATTTCTTGTTCATTTAATCATTCTACAAAGTCACCAATAGGTACACATTCTAGTTTGATAGGCATTAACCCATGGTTAACACCACATAATTCACTACATTGACCATAAAATACACCAGTTCTTTCTATTAAAGCACTAACTTGGTTTAAACGACCAGGTGTAGCATCAACTTTAATACCTAATGATGGTAATGCAAATGAATGTATAACATCATTAGCAGTTACAATAAATCTTATATGAGTATCTACAGGTACAACTATTGATGTATCAGTATCTAATAATCTTAATTGTCCTTCTTCTAACATGTCTTCTGGTATAACATATGATTCATATTCAATTGTTTCTCCTGTATTACCTACAAAATCAGAATATTCATATTTTCAATATCATTGTAATCCTACTACTTTAATAGTTAATGAAGGTGTTAATACTTCATCATTTATATATAATAATATAAAACTAGGAAATGCCATTATTAATAATACTACTCCTGGGAATATTGTTCATATTATTTCTAATGTTTGTCCATGTTTTAAGTATTTATAGTATAAAGGTCTATCTTTATAATCTTTAATTATAACATATAATATATAAGATACTAATCCTAATATTACTGATAAATTAAACATTATACTATCATATAATTCATGTATACCTTCTTGGTTAGGTGTTGCTGCATCTTGAAAACGCATACCTCAAGGTGTTGGCACGTCTAATCATATCATTTTATATTTATAAGGGAATATAATTATATTATTAATACATAAAACTTTGGAATCAATCGGAATTGAACCGATATTGTTCGCATGCAACGCGAAAGATTTACCAATTAATCTATGATCCCTTAGATCATAGATTTAACCCACCCATTTATAAATGGGTGGAATCTATGATCCCTGAATAGGGATCATAGCTTGTATTCCCCGTATGGGGGTAATCTATGATCCCTAGGGTCCTATATTAACCC
>NW_017963742.1:0-2770 GCF_001661395.1 Hyphopichia burtonii NRRL Y-1933 | reverse complement strand
GGGGGGGGGGTTTATATCTGGAAGATATAAAGTAATGAATGGTATATGATATAAATTCATTAGTAATATTCACAAGATGATATATATTACTATTACATATTAATCTAATATGTTATACTTAATTGATAGGCTTAATATTTTATATTCGTTCAATATGTATCCTTAACTTTCTTAGCATAAATGTGCAAATTATTATATAATTTGAAACATATAACCATAGGAAAGCACCTTAATATCCTTTCGTACACCTAAGGCTTCAAATAAGTTAAATCCCATAGATGATAAAAACATTACTGACTCACGTCGTAATTAACCCATCTCAAGTGACTCCTTAAAGGACGAACAGTCCTACCCTTCCTAGTTGCTACGCCAGGAGGATGAGTCTAGACGACATCGAGGTGGCAAACACCGCTGTCGATATGTACTCTAATGCGGTATTACCCTGTTATCCCTAGCGTAACTTTAATCCGTTGTCGACATCCATATCTATTGTTTATGCCTGTTCACTACACTCTACGTAAGTACTAATTTCACTTGTTAGTGTCATTATCATCGCACAATTATGTTGTTATCCTTACATATTATTCTATTTTCAATATAGATATATTGTACGTTTTATTTTATTTTATTATATATAATATTTATATTTTCTCTTCTCAAGGAATGAGATATAATTAGACACATCAGATGCTCTCTCTGATGTCGACGCCCCATCGAAACTAACCAATTTTCTATGTCTTTATATCAAAAGATAAATGATTTTCCTATATGATTATATATTAGTATTACTAATATATTTATAAGTAAGATTTGTTTAAATAAATATAGGTATTTCATTTTATTTATATAAAAATATATATTATATTAATATATATTTATAAATAGAACCTAATCTGCTGAGATTTAGAAAACAAATATCAAAGAAAAAATATAGTAAAGCTGCATAGGGTCTTCTTGTCAAACTACGGGTACACGGCATCTTAACCGCGATTGCTATTTCACTGAGTCTATCATGGATACAGTTATCGCATCGTATAATCATTCATGCAGGACACCAATTATGCGTCAATGAATTTCGCTACCTTCGGATCCTCAAGATAAGACCGCCGTTTATATATATTTTATAATAGAACTTATATAAGTATCTATAATTTATTAATTATACACCGGGCAGATATCACTTACTTTACTTACTATTTCTAGTTTGCAGTAAGCTATGTTTTTGATAAACAGTCGCACGATTCATAGCTTTTTACTATATTTGCCGAGTTCATTCATGATAGTTCACTCATTCTCCTTTTTTCATACCAGTGTCGGTCTACAGTACGGTTTATTTTCCTTTTCCTGTTTTTTCTCCCATCAACTTCATTTTTCAATTTCATCTTAGGGACCGTTTGTTACATATTTTTATTTTTAACCCTTATGAATTGGAGGATAATCTTCTATTATCTACCGTTACTCAAGCCAGCATTCTCTTTATGATTCTTATCATCATATATTCTGCTACCATAACATTATCTCTAATATTATTTATAATTCTGTATTTTATTTAGACCCGTATATCTTCTCTACTTCTTTAATGAATCATCTTTCGATGATATTTTATTTCAGTGCATTGTTACATGTCCATTATCAGATGATTATTACTAAACCCGCTGACTGATTGTCTATTATATTTCCACCCAAAGGTGAAAAAAGTTGTAGATTATGTTCACTTAATAATATATTCTTTTTGGGACATACATTTTATAATCTAGGTTGTTTCCTTTTAGATTTACTACCTTATCGCAATAAATCTGACTCCTTAATATTTACATATTTATGTTATATATTACTGTTCCGAGTTTTAAATATGGTGAAGAAATTACTACATTTCCCCATTTCTATTTAAGTGCTGTACCAGTTTATAATATATTAAAGGCTATACTTATATATATTTCGCAGAAAACCAGCTATTTGCAAACCAGATTTGCCTGTCACTACTACACACACCTCTTTAGAAGATTTTGCTACATCTACCTATTGAGTCATAATAATAAAGATTATTATTATACTTGGACATGTGTAGATCGTTTGCTTTCGGGCCTATATATATTAATTTTAATTTGATATTTTCCTTTTTTAGGTAATCATTTTTATTATAAATATTTTTATTTTCACTAATATATATAACTCACTGGCCCATTATACAAAAGGTACATAATACTATTATTGCTCTTTATTATTCTATTTCTATCTTTTTCATTTCCTTCACAGTACTTTACACTTAATACTTATTTATTGTCTTAGTAGTAGAATACTACTTTATTCTCACTCCTTAGTGATACTTATAGACTTTTTATACTTTCACTCACCGTTACTTATATTATCTCTGTTGATTTATTTCAAAAGTTACTCAGATGTTTCATTCCACTTTCTTTTTCTTTTTCTCATTTTCATGATTTGATCGGTTTATTTACCTTTTTATCAACTTTAAGTATTAGTAATTTTGATTCCTTAGAATAATATTTATTTCATATACCTTTTTTCAATACTTACCTTATTTTATAAGAATAAGAAATATATTATACTGAGAAAGGAATTTTTATTCCTTCATAAAGAAATTTATATATTATTATGATTGTTAGTTTATAAATATATATCTTTAAATTGATTTCCCTTAGAAATAAAGAAGAATTCATAACTAGTAAAATTGGTAATGAGGGATCAATGAATATATAAATATCCCTTATATTTATAGGGTTATAATATACAAAATATAATGTATATG
>NW_017963741.1:0-3503 GCF_001661395.1 Hyphopichia burtonii NRRL Y-1933 | reverse complement strand
AATCGCTGGTCGATGATTGTTTCCTAGAATGATTGTGTTTTCTTCTTACAATGAAGGACCAAAATCGGATAACAAGGAACGTCGTTAAGATCGGCTACAAGAGAGAGGGGGGCTAACCTTTGAAAAGATAAACACAAAAGCTGATAGTTTTGTCGATTGAATAGACCAATGCGATATCGATTTATCGAATGATAAGGCACAATAAGATTCAAGATATGGGATGATAAAATAAAAAATGACATGTTTGTAGGAATACTCCCTTTTGGAATGTTTACTTTTTCTGGTTGTAAGTTCTTACCGAGTAAATTATCGACTAAGTGGAAGTGCAAAAGGGTCTTATAAAATATTTTGACGTATTGCCGGTTACCGGCCATAAAAGTTAAACTGCAAAAAAAAAAGAAGAAACAAATCAGCAATAGAATATCAGTTACGGCAAGCCACCCAACAGAAGAGAGCTAGAACCGGCTGCTTTAGCAAGCCCATAAGTTCCGTAAGCTATGGTCATACAAAGTGGGTTGTTGTTTGGCGGACTAACTAACAATACCCCTTTCCAAAGTGCTACCAGACTAAAGTTTGAGCTATTAAAAAAAAAAAAAACGACTAGCTCATAAAAACCGCGGTGATTATTTTACAAAAACGAACCAAAAAGTAGACAGGGAAAAAAGAAACAAGTTTTTTTTTTTTGTTATTTTTGAAAGTCATTAGGTATTTACGGAGAGTATATATATATCAGGGAAGTTCCAAGTGAGAATAGAGTGGGATAAGGGCAAATAGAGAATGAGGCTACATATAAGGTTTAGAAGAAACGGGAGTGGTAGAAATAAGTTGAAGAAATTCTGGAGACGAAAATATGGCAAGCATATTCGTTGCGATGATGATGAGAGTGATGAGAATATACAAATAAGTCGGATAACTTTGAGTGATAATAAGGAGGAGAAGGTATTTATTGATCATAACGAGTTTCCCGATGAACTACCCCCTAGTTATGACCAGGCAAATACATGTATTAATAGTTGTAATACTAGTAGTGATACTAGTAGTGATGCTGAAGTGAGAGGAAGAACGCGAGAAATACAGTATAAATCTAAATTATGTTCATTTTTACAACAACAGCAACAACTACATAGAAGAGAAACCAAATCAAATGCTGGCATTATGATAAAAGTTGGTTCTGAGATTAATAGTCCATTAATTAGTCAACGGATTATGAATCAAATATCTTCAAATAACCAATTTAATTATAGATTAGGGAAAATAATTTCCCTTATAAAATTATTATGTTTTATTTACTTAATATTTGTCATTTTAATTCATTTCTCTATTCAATCGAGTAATATTATCGAGTAATATTTCCATATTTAATTAATACAATATTATTTTAATGGCTAATGTAGTTGCAAAAATTGCTTGCTATATGGCTAAACGGTTACCGTTGCCGCACATCCGTACATTTTATATTTTTAGTTACCGGTTACCATTTTGCAATTTTTTTTGCCTTTTTTGTGGTTTGTCTTACTACATTTTTTTTTTTTTAATAGCAATAAATATATAAATTAATCTATAGAGAATTGAAATAAACTTGTAACTCGTAACGCATTAAATCATGAAGTCATAAACATAAATAAAGTATCATTTAAAAAACATGCTCCATTGAATAGATAGCATTATGTCTGATATGATGATGGTGATCAGATGGGTTATTAATTGATAAACTTGATTTATTTTTATTAAACTTCATATCTAAACATTCAATTGCTTCATCTTCATTATCTGATTCTTCACTTTCCGAATCCGTCACCGATAAACTTCTTGATAATTCGGGTAATTCAGTTGATTCTTCACGAATTGATGAAAGTGATAAATCTAAGGATTTTAATTGTTTGTATGATTGTACATGTTGTAAAGTAGCTTGTCCTTGTTCTTCTTCTTCTTCTTCTTCTTCTTCAGATGAGTAGTAATAATCATCGGAATCACTTTCGTAATCACTATCATCACTATCACTATCCGAATCCGAATCAGAATCAACTTCGTATTCACTAATATTAGCACTCAATGACGATGGTTGTCTTGGTCTATTATTAGGCAATTGAAATTGAACTTTCGAAGTAGCAGTTCTCTTTTCAGTCTCAGAATTTATATGATCCATTAAATTATCTAGCATATTTGCTTGAGTTACTAAAACTCTTAATGAACTATTTGGATTTTGTGCTTCTTTAGTTAATTTACTTCTTACTTTAGAAGCTAATATATACGATTGAGCAAATGTAAGTGGTTTAGAAGTATTCATCTTTGAATAAGTATTGCGAGTTGATGATAATTATTTTTGGTCATTTCATCAGGATATCAACTTGTCTTTATATGTTTGCAGTTAGTTGCATACGGTTGTTAAAACAATTAGTCATATCCGATACGCAGCCTTTTTGGTTCTAAATCGGTGAGTCCGATGATTTTTCGCATCGGGTGTATTTCTAATCGGATATTACAAATCGCACTCTGCTTACTATTGTTATTACTGTTTTTGCTCGCTCACTTTGTTTTCTTCTAAAAAAACTCGGATGATATATTTTTTTCAAACCTAATACCCTTAATACCCTCATACGATCCAGGGTATCCAACCATACGATTCCATATCTCTTATCCATTAAAGTTTGGATCCTGGCTGGAACACCTTGGATGTTTTTTTTTGCTTCCTCGTTGTTCTGACTCCAACTCTTCTTTGTGGGAATTTGCTTAAACCGTTCCGGCCGAACCTCCCATTTTGAATCTTCGGCTGGTGCTCTGCGGATATAATCTTACCGAACCCTCGGACATACCGACAGTTAAAGTAGTTTCTCCGGTGGGATTTGTAAGGCTGTATCACTTATCTTCAAAGGTCTAGATGTATGTACCGGTACTTGTAGTTTAACCAGACTAGTGTGAACTAGCCATCGTACATTGGTTGGACTACACTAGTTTCCCCAGTCTCCCCAGTCAGGCCATTCTCCACTAACTGGCCCATGCTGGTTAGTCTACTCAGTCTAGTGACCAGTGTCTCGGTCTCATCGATCGGCCGGGCTGCCTCATGCTGTTTACAGTTCTTACATTTTACGACAAGAATCAGACCCCAGATAATCGGTTACACTCGGAGTTTTCTGGTGGGTTTCTTTTTTCCAGTAGGCTTTTTTCTTCCCACGGTTCGGCCGAGCTTTCTTTGATCACTGGTTTTCATTTTTTGCAGCTGAGAATATTGTTGCTAAAGCTATGAGAAGTGTTGATTGCGGAGCTTATCACGGCTAGACTTTGAGTTGATTGCGGACCTACTTCAAAGATAAGTTTGCGAGCTTGGATTACTTGATATGCACTTTTGAAGTTTGCGAGCTTGGATTACTTGATAAGGTTGCACATTTGAAGTTTGCGAGCTTGGATTACTTGATAAGGTTGCACTTTTGAAGTTTGCGAGCTTGGAAGTTTGCGAGCTTGGAAGTTTGCGAAGCACTTTTGAAGTTTGCGAAGCACTTTTGAAG
>NW_017963740.1:0-4010 GCF_001661395.1 Hyphopichia burtonii NRRL Y-1933 | reverse complement strand
CTTCGTCCTTGTTGTCAGTATTTTCAGGTTTTGCTTCGTCCTTGTTGTCAGTATTTTCAGGTTTTGCTTCATCCTTGTTTTCAGTATTTTCAGGTTTTGCTTCATCCTTGTTTTCAGTATTTTCAGGCTTTGTTTCGTCCTTATTTTCAGACTTTGCATCTTCCTTCAAATCTTCTTTTACTTCGGTTACTTTTTCGTTCCCACCCAAAAGATTACCATACTTTGCATCGTATTGATTTTTCAAATCTTTCAAAAGAGCCTCGTTATTTTTTTTATTATCTTCATTCATTTCGATTTCTTGGATTCTTGAATCCAAAATAGAACAATCTGGTTTTTCCAACGTTGAAGCCAATAAATACTTATTCAAACTACTCATATCAACCCAATCATACCAATGGAAAGGAGCCTCTACAATCTTATTTGGATTTTTTTGATATTCTTTTTGAATATAATAATAGTACATTCCAATGGTAAAACGAGGATCAAAAGGTTGCAAATCAGGGTTTTCAGTCGAAGAATCCATATAATACTTAGGAATGTTTAATTCTGAATTCTCATTGGTTATATCAGTGTTAACTAACCAATATTTATTTTCAATATCAGAATTCAATTTCTTATTGAAAATTTCATCAACCTGTTTATTGAAGATCGATTTTGGATTGGCTATATCTATTTGATTGTTCAAGTCGTCATCGGTTTCATCTTGCTTATTTGAAAACAACTTAGTCGATAAAATATCAAAATGATTAATACTTGATAACTTATTCTTAATTATTCGATTAGTTTCATCAACTAATCGCGAAGACGTATTGAGTAATGATATACATATCATTAGTAATACCATCGGTATCAACACCTTCAACGGTTTCCTAGGTATTGTTATAAACATCCTTACCAATATATATGAAGAAAAAGGATAACTGGTAATAAAAATCAATAAAATCTTGTAAAATTATTGTGCGATGTTCATAGATTATATTTAGTACACACGACTTGTTTCTAATTCCAATAAAATTTAATTTCTTTTGCTAAGCAATTTCGTATGACTTTACAAGCGAAAAAGAAAATCCTTCATTTCACCCAGTTCCCTTGATTCGTAGAATCGACTCCAGTTCCTGTTCAATATGTTCTAACCGAATCTTCATCGGACTTGTTCTCTCGAATCCAGTAACATAAAAAATAGTCCTAATTTGTTCACCGTTGAACTATTTTTGCTGATTATTTTTTTTAGCTCTTTCCAGCAACTACTAAATTACATCAAGACTTTGCATCTACGGGAAACAGCCTCTTCCCCAGGGACTTTAATGAAACAATCAAATATTTTATTCTACAACCATAGACCAGGTACTCTCCATCTCTGCCTATTGTTGAGACTAAGATCGGTAAAGCCTCCTTACGTTTGATTATTTTTTTTGCTCTTTTCGGTAAGTTGAGTAGTTTTTGTTGCTGGTGCATTTTACAGCTGTGCGATCGCCAGTTGGCTTTGCTCAGATGGTTTCCGCCTTGTATTGCCCCAGCAGGAGGTCACCAAGATCCATGAAGGTGGTGCAAGGGGCGAGAAGAAAGGTCAGAAGCCAGAAGCCAGAGAGGCCAGGAGAAACAAGTAACAAGAAGGAAATATGCACCCGGGTCTTAAAACTAATCAGACCCAATTTTCACTGGGTCACGATATTGGGGGGATCCGCATGCTCTTTGCTCTGAAGAATTAGCGGTCAGACTCGTTTATAGGACACCAGTACGCCTGTAGGGTATAAAGCGATGTCTATACGTCTGTATGTTCATACTTTGGAGGAGAAGTTTCTGATTGGTGAGGCTTGCAATCGGAAATCAGCCTTACGAGCTAAAAATAAGTGAACATGCACTGGAAATCAACTACTTAGCATATGTTTGTAAACATGTCTCCCCGCTGGATGGCTTCCTGTTTGAATGCTGCAGAGAAGTAAACTCGCTAGTTGAGTTAAGGTTATCGCTTGAATGGAGTTTGCAGTTATGATAATCAATTACTGCGCTGTCGGTGATTAATATAATTTAAACAAACATACCTTCGTCTTAAGGAAGGGATAACCACTACCGGAAATCCTGCTTTTTAGATTGAACTTTAACCGATAATTGGCTCGTGAGGATGGCTTTGGATTAGCGAATGTGCTGCAATTGAAAAACATTAACAGACTAATTAGTCAAGTTGACAATAATTGAGTCTCCGGGAAACTTCTTCACACAATATATAATCTTTTCGTAGCCGTTGTTACCGAACACTTGCCTTGATCAGTTAGAGTAGAAGCCTTACCACCATTATACATCATGTAGCCCTTGTATCTGTTGTCATGGCTTTCCTTGCAAAAATAACCAAATTTTATTTTATGGTTGAGCCTGATGATTTCAGTTCTTTCAAAGATTTTATCTATTGGAACAGAAGTCAAGAGTGAGTCCCAGAAGAGCTGCTTATGTATATAGATTGGAACACTAATTCGTGCTTTGCTTATCTCGAGAAGTCTGCTCGCTGAAAGCCCGTGGCGTATAGTTGAGATAATCAAGAAGATCAAGGTCAATCCCTGGTTCGGAGAATTGGATGGGAAGTCTCTTTCCGCTTGAATGACTGCAGTCTAAACAAAACTATGTGAGCAACTAGTCTGTTGGTGTTTTTTTTACTTGTAAGAATATATATTTAATAATTATATGCTGTAACAGTCCCGCGGATCTGTTCTTACAAGTTACGTAAACTAAACCTGTATGTTTCAGAATTTACCTTTTATATCTACTTTTGGTTGTTACAAATGTACTTGTTCCCACAGTTGTAACTATATTACCCTTTAACTATGAATCTTTCTTATAATTCTTCTAACTCAATGATTAACATAAATAGAGGCTAATCTCTATTTAGAACGTTAATGATTTTCTCCCTTTTTCTCCAAGCTATTCTTACCTTATCAGGCCCTCTTAAATATCTACTAATACATATTTACAGTTTGAACCAACACTTAAATATTACATATGCTAATATACACTGCTATGTAATCGAGAAAACCTATGTTCAAGCGAGTGTGGATAATAGAGTTGCGGCTTTATCTTCAAATCCAACTCTCTAGGTATCCAAATAAGCATGGGGATAAGTACCCCGAATTTGAAATCAATGAAAGGTGTTTCTCCATGGCTCCAACATCGTACGACGAACTCAATACGTTCGTAAACCAACCAGGAGAATAATATAAACAGTCATAGACTCCTCCTTAGTCTCTCTATCCTTTTATACTCCAACCAACTAACTCCTATATCAACATTACCATTGACACTTTACTCTTCAATTATCAGTATTTTTATTGTATTTATTTGCAACCAATTCTTGCCCAGGCCCGCACACCAATTCCTTTTATCTGGTATCGCCACCACGAACGACTCCACGGCTCAACTGGAAAACTTACTGCAAAATATGGACTATATTACTGATGTTAGACGTGCCCTTGAAAGGATTAAAAAAGCCTTCCCAGGTCAAGACCTTGCTGCTCTGATTAAGTTGCCACCATTCTTCAGTGCTCGCAAAGGTGAGAATGTTCAGGACTGGCTTCGTGCGATTGAAGCCTACATCTACACACATCCACAAACCAATGGATATGTGCTTCTTTATAGTCTCGTTCAAGGTGACGTTGCTAAGTGTGTCAATTCATTGATTATTAGAAAAAGTGATCGTCTTCACGAACCTGCTTGTTGGGATTTTTTTTTTTTTTGTTTTTTTGACATATAAGAATATATATTTAATAGCTATTTACTAATATATACCTAGAGTGGGAAAGACTATGTTTAGTCAAGAAAACCCATGTTGAATTAAGTGATGTGATAGAAATGGGACGAATCTACTATGGAAATCCAAACGAGATTCGGTGGTCGCGCTAAGTTCAGGTCACCAATTCCTTCAAATTGATGTCTACGGCCATATCCAGCATAAAGCATGATTACCCGTCCGATCAATAATTATTAAGCTGCTGAGAGCGATGCTGAGTACGTTAGTGGGAGAC
>NW_017963739.1:0-4978 GCF_001661395.1 Hyphopichia burtonii NRRL Y-1933 | reverse complement strand
ATAAGTATCACATAAGTATCACATAAGTATCACATAAGTATCACATAAGTATCACATAAGTATATCTAATAATCTCATAAGTATCTCATAAGTATAACTCATAAATATAACTCATAAATATCACATAAGTATAACTCATAAGCATAACTCCTGAGTATAGCTAGTAAGCGTGAGTATCACCACTAGTACTACTAATAATATATAGTATCTAGAATAGCCGTGTCTTGAAGCCAGAAGTCCAGGATAGACATCAAGTCCAGAATAGACGTCAAGTCCAGAATAGACTTCTAGTAGCTGAGGTATACTTTAGTAGCTGAGATATACTTCAGTAGCCGAGATATACTAGTAGCCGAGATAGACTAGTAGCCGAAATAGTCCTTCCATACAAGTATCTACTTGGTATACATACTAACAAGCTAATAATTAAGCGTAACCACGTAAGTATCTACTAGTATGTGGGCGCCATAAGATCCACCAGTAGATATGAGTATCTAGTCTAGCCATATGGCTGTATAATGAAGGGAGTGCCATGCCAATGATATCAAACGAATACTTATATCCATCTGAGCGAGTGTCTAATCCATATGAGCGAGTACAGCAGTCATATGAGCGAGTACAGCAGTCATATGAGCGGGTACAGCAGTCTAATCCATATGAGCGAGTACAGTACGATATATGAGCGACTAGCAGAATCATTATAAGCATACTGATAATCAGTAGACTGGCGTGTAGACCGCTGTTCCATGATACTAGCTATATAGGCGTCTACTAGTAGCATACGCATCTACTAGTAGCATACGCATCTACTAGTTATATCGGCATCTAGTGGTTTTACCGTGTCTTCTAGTATAATCAGTTAAGGTGTAGACTAGTCAGACAGCCGTATAACCATATATCCATATGAGCGACGAAGCAACATCAGTAACGGACTGCCCATACAAAAGACTAATAACCATACAAGTATCAGACTACAATGAGGATCATTTAACCATTTACGGTACCAAAGGACCTTAACTTTATGTCAAATAGCAAATGGCGTAACGCCAACAGCAAATGGTGAAGGTTAAATGTCAAATAGCAAATGTCTTAATCCGTTGCCAAACCCATGTGTGGTAGTGTAAGTGTCTGCCACACGTTGGAAAAAGGGTGCAAAAGAGCACGTTGATACTCCACAATTCAAATAGATCCATAAGCACGTTTTCCATGGCTTGACATCTTGAGCATTGCCTTAATCCTTCTCGTACCTTAGTTTAAAGGTAAATCATTTGAATAATAGAGGCGAAGAAACTAACCGGATTCAATCATTTCAATTCCTTTTTCATTACTTTGGCGTTTGCTTTGAATACGATTTCATTTCATTCTTTCTATTCATCTACATGATCGTAACCCCTCAGCCATGAATTTAGCAACTTATCGATATACTGATGAATATATATATATATCTATGTATAAGTAGGTCTATTGAGGGTAGGGAAACTATCTTTTAATTATCACTAATTATTACTCACTAATTTATAATGAAATTATCTCAAGTTTCCATTCTTTTAACTATTGCCACCATTATTAATGGTCAGGTTTTAGATAACACTAAAGGTTATAACGCTGCCATCATTAAGAGAGCTGGTGAAAGCTCTTCTGCCGAAGATTCATCTTCTACCTCCACAGATGATGCTGATGCTTCTGGTTCTGGTTCGTCATCTTCAGATGACTCTGCTTCTTCTTCTTCAGACGATGCCGACTCTTCTGGTTCCGGCTCTTCTTCTTCAGACGACTCTGCTTCTTCATCTTCCGATGACTCGGACGCTTCTGGTTCTGGTTCTGGTTCTTCTTCTTCCGATGACTCTGCTTCTTCTTCTTCTGACGATTCAGACTCTTCTGGTTCCGGTTCCGGTTCTTCTTCTTCTGACGATTCCGATTCCTCTTCCTCTGGTTCCGGTTCTTCTTCTTCTGACGACTCTGACTCTTCTGGTTCTGGTTCCTCTTCTGGTTCTGGTTCCTCTGGTTCTGGTTCTGATTCCTCTGGTTCTTCCGACTCTTCTAGTTCTGGTGGTTCCGGTTCCTCCTCTTCCTCTGGTTCTAGTGCTGGTGCTAAATCAGTTGGTTACGGTTTGTCTGTTGTTGCCATGGCTGCCGGTGCTTTATTAATTTAGTTTGACACTGGATAGCTTTATTAATTTAGTTTGACACTGGATTGCTTGATTAATTTAGTTTGACACTGGATTGCTTGATTAATTTAGTTTGACACTAGATTGCTTTATTAGTTTGATACTAGATCAAAATGTTGTTTTCTCTTTTTTAGATGTTCTATTAATATATAATCTGGAATATTTAATAATTGTCTTTGTAGTTTTTGGTTGCAATTGTGGTGTGTGGGTGTAAATAGCATGTGATGCACGGGTGTGTTTATTTTAGCCAGCTGCAAAGGCTCAATTGCCATTGTTGGAAGAATTTCGCAATTGGGAAAGCTGGTTACTACTTTGATCTTCGATGCTCGAGTAGAAGTTGATCTACTTGGTACTGGTAGGCAGTTGGTAAGCAGACGGTGTATTAGATGGTCAGGTAGTCAGATAGTTTGCAAGCGGTATACAGGTAGTTGATATGTAGTTGATATAGTTGATATAGTTGATATAGTTGATGCAGTTGATGTAATTGGTGATTGTTGGTGATGATTGATGTAGTCGACTGTGCTGGTGATCTCGATGGCTTGTTTCAACTTAATGCAAGTGAAACACTTTGCAAGATCTGGTTACTGATTTTGCTTGGTAATTATGCCAGATGGAAAAAAATATTATAAAAGAATCTTATTAACCTTTTAACTTTTAAGAATGTTTAATCGGTAATATTAAAAATGATTGCAATTATTTTATTTTACTTATTTTCCATAATTAATGGTCTTTCAATAGACATAAAATCCAAGGATTCGGTTTGCAAAGCTGCTGGTTCGATAGTGGAAGGTGAATTGAATTACTATGAAGGGATCAAAAATGGCGGGACCGTTGGTAAATTTCAAGCACCATACTATTGGTGGCATGCTGGTGAAGCTTTCACCGGGTTGATTGATTATTATACTTATTGCGATTCTTCAAATACCACATTACAGAAAATAATTCAAAATGCAATCATTCATCAAGCTGGTTCAAATTATGATTTTATGCCTTCAAATGAATCTTCAGTAGAAGCAAATGATGATCAAGGTATGTGGGGGTTAACATTAATGCAAGCAATTGAAAGAAATTTCCCAGAAGCTGATTCAAATCATAAATATTTGGATTTATTGAAAACAGTTTTTGACAAAATTAATAATCGTTGGGATAGTGGTTCTTGTAAAGGTGGTATTAGATGGCAAATTTCAAAAGATAGATCCGGTTATGATTATAAAAATACAATTGCTAATGGGATTTTATTTAATTTAGCCTCAAGATTAGCAAAATACACCAAAGAAGATTCTTATTCGAAAACCGCTTCTAAAATTTGGGATTGGATGAAGGATGTTGGTTTTATAAATGTTAATGATAATTCAATCTCAATTTATGATGGTGGTCATGTTGATGAAAATTGTTCCGATTTTGATAAAACTAACTGGTCTTATATCTACGGAGTCATTTTATCTGGTAATGCTTATATGTACAATCATACCGATAATGATTCTTGGTTAACTAATACTCAACATATTATTAATGGTTCTAAAAATTTTTTCAAAAATAACATCATGTATGAACCTTCTTGCATGGATAATGATTCTTGCAATAACGACCAAAGAGCTTTTAGATCCCTTTTCGCTCGTAATTTAAAACTAACTGGTTTAGTGGCGAGTGACGTTGATGATGATTTAACAAAATGGCTAGAATCTTCTGCAAAAGCTGCTGCTCAATCTTGTTCGGGTGGCACCGATGGTATCACTTGTGGCCAAGATTGGAATCATGATGGTTGGGATTCCAAATATGGTCTAGGTGAACAAATGAGTGCATTGAATGCAGTAATGACAATGGTTGTAAATTATCCAAGTAATAAATAATATTTTCTTTATATAGTAATAGCATTAATAAAATTTAAATGGTAATTTTTGACTTGTAAATTTGAATTTTGATGTACTAAAGATATTAAGATCGGTGGTTGGGTAGTTTCTAAACATCCTGATAAACAATAATATGGTTTGTCATTAACTAATTCATGCTGTAATAAATCATTTTCAATTATGATTGGAATTTCTTTTTCCCAAGCTACTTCGTATTCGTTCATGAATTGGTAATCATCAATACAATCCTGCAACTTAACATTTTGTTCAAATGCAAATCCAAATTGTTTCAAATCAATGTTCAACCCACTGCCTATCAACTTGGTAAATGCTTCTTTCAATGTCCATAGTTGATTGAATTTTGTGTATCGGATATTTACATCGTTTTCTTGTAGTAATATTTTCATTTCAATTGGATGAAAAATATCATAGAACTGATCCAATATTTGATTAGGATCAATCGAATCCTGTTTATTATGGGATAAATCAATCCCAATTGGGGTTTTCAAACTTACAGCCATTGATATTAGATCATTCGAAGAGCTCTGATTGAATTCAAGATTGGGTAGCTTTGGTTTCCCATATTGGTTATACTCAAACTGGATATCTTTCCAGGGGTCCAACTGGCCCAAGAAATAGTTTAAAATGTATTTGGTGAATAACTGAGTCACTAGTTTCTTTATTTTCAAATCGGTTGATCTGATCAGTTGCAAGTGTGCTTGTTGTTTCAAGTTTAGCTTTCGAGCAGTTACTTCGAAATTGAAGTCATCTTTCAAATAGTCAACAAGTTCTGAATCACCAGTACGCGTGGTGAAAACGTACACCGTTTCTTGATCAATTGGAAAGTTCATGCTATGGAAAAGCTAATTCTCATAAGAATTTTTTCTTTACTTAGATAAAAGCGCATACATTCTATCACATAAATCACTATATAAATCACTATATAAATCACTATATAAATCA
>NW_017963738.1:0-35340 GCF_001661395.1 Hyphopichia burtonii NRRL Y-1933 | reverse complement strand
CCAACCAATAAAGCAGACGTTTACGTGTTTTTCCAAAAATATTTGGCTATTCCTTTCCTTCTTGTAGCTTACTTTGGTTATAAGATTTTCACTGGTTATTGGAGAGTTTGGCTTCCTGTTTCTGAAATTGATATCGATTCAGATAGAGTAATCTACGATCCAGAAATCTTGGAATTAGAAAAATTAGAAGAAAAAGATAGATATAAAAAGGCTCCATTTTGGCAAAAAGTATGGATTACTTGTTTCCAATAAGTAAGACTCATTTAAGTAAGTTTACTCTTTATGACTTTAGGTAGTTTTATGAATAAGTTCACGTATTTCAATGTAATGTAACGTTTCTTTCTTGGTGCCGATCCTTACAAGTGACACGGGTTGACTAGTACACTATTACATCCACTAGCAGAATGCAATATACTAGTCAAGTACAATGTACCAGTAAAGTACATTGGCAGCCAATTTTTGTGGGGGAAAAAGGCTTTAAAATAGAAGTAAGACAATCAAAATCAACTATTCCTCCACCTCCCCACAACCCTACTTAGGAAACTCTCCCGGCTTAGTTCATCCTTGACTCGGGTGATTACAGATTTCCTCGAGGCCAATTGGCTCGAAGGGAAGGTCCATGCCTGGTAAAATAGGAGTAGAGCTCAATTGACCAAGCCATAGTCAACGACTGAAATGAACTGAAACAGTACATCAGCACACAAGGGAAAAATAAAATCACGGAATAATTCAATTTTTCAGACAAAAGAAAAAGAGACCCAAAGGGATTATAGTTTTACCCCAGTTTTTTTTTTTTGTCTTCATCCGCAAATAGGTTGTATATAAATAGGGACTTGTCCAGCTTGTGTACTTGCTCGATTCATTAATTCCCTTCCACGCTTCATTTCATTACAATTGACTTCGAAAATGTCTGATATTGACGTTGAAAAAACTCTTTCTCAATTAAAACTCCTGGAAAAAATTGGATTACTTGCTGGTATTGATTTCTGGCATACTTTCCCCGTTGAAAGATTGGATGTTCCCAGTCTTAGGTTCAGTGATGGTCCCAATGGTGTTAGAGGTACCAAGTTCTTCAATGCTGTTCCGTCTGCTTGTTTTGCCAATGGAACTGCTTTAGCAGCTACTTTTAACAAAGAATTATTATTCAAAGCTGGTTCTTTGATGGCAGAAGAAGCTAAACATAAATCTGTTCATGTTATTTTGGGTCCTACCACTAATATGGCCAGAGGTCCAAATGGTGGGAGAGGGTTTGAATCTTTTAGTGACGATCCATATTTAGCCGGGATTTGCTCAGCTTCCATCATTAATGGTATCCAAGATGATGATATTGCTGCTACCATCAAACATTTTGTTGGAAATGATTTGGAGGATCAACGTAACTCTTCTGATTCAATCATTACTGATCGGGCCTTGAGAGAAATCTATTTGGAACCTTTCCGTTTGGCAGTTAAATATTCCAATCCAAAAGCTTTTATGACTGGTTATAATAAAGTTAATGGTGAACATGTTTCTCAATCTGAAAAAATTATTCAAAAAATCTTACGTGAAGAATGGAATTGGGATGGTGCTGTTATGTCTGATTGGTTTGGTACTTATACCACTGAAACTGCAATTAAGAATGGGTTGGATATTGAAATGCCTGGTCCAACTAAATTTAGAGATCAAGACCTTGTTTCTCACATGATTAATACTAAAGAACTTCATATTAATCACATTAATGACCGTGTTAGAAATGTATTAAAATTAGTTAAAGCTACTGCTAAGTCGGGAGTTAAAGAAAATGGACCTGAAGATGATAAAAATAATACTCCTAAAACTAGTGAATTTTTAAGACAACTTTCGGGTGAATCAATTGTTTTATTGAAGAATAATAATAATGTTTTACCTTTGAATCCAAAAGAATCAATTGCAGTTATTGGTCCTAATGCTAAAAGTCATGCCTACTGTGGTGGGGGTTCTGCTTCCATCACTCCTTATTATAATGTTTCTCCTTATGATGGGATTTCCTCTAAATTGTCTTCTCCTCCTCCTTATACTGTTGGTGCTTATGCTCATAAAGCTTTACCAGGTTTAGGTCCTTTTATTAATAACTCCGTCACTGGTAAAAAAGGTTTTAATGTCAAATTTTTCTATGATAAAGAAAAGAAACGTCAATTTGATGAAGTTAACGTGACTCAATCTTGTTTCTTCTTGGGTGATTATAAACATCCCGATCTCAAGACCAATTTATTTTACTTAGAAATTACTGGTGATTTAGAGATTGAAGAAGATGGTGAATATGAATTTGGTCTTGCCGTTGTTGGTACTGGGGTTATCAATGTGGACGGAAATTTAGCCGTTGCCAATATTAAAGATCAAAAGAAGGGTGAGTTTTTCTTTAATAATGGTACTGTGGAAGAAAAAAATAAAGTTAAATTATCTAAAGGTACTCATAAGGTTGAAGTCAATTTTGGTTCTGCCCCAACTTATACTCTCCTTAATGATGATGTTGTTGATTTCGGTGGTGGTGGTGCACTTAACATTGGTTTTGCAAAAGTTATTGATGGTAAAGAAGAGATTGATAATGCAGTTAAACTTGCAAAATCAGTTGATAAAGTTGTTTTATCAATTGGTCTTAATCAAGAATGGGAATCTGAAGGTTATGATCGAAAAGATTTGGATTTACCCTTATTAACTAATGATTTGGTGGCTGCAGTGTTAGAAGCCAACCCAAACACTGTTGTTGTTAACCAATCTGGTACTCCTGTTGAGTTCCCATGGTTATCTAAAGCAAACGCTTTGGTTCAAGCGTGGTTTGGAGGAAATGAAGCTGGTAATGCAATTGCTGATGTTTTATTTGGTGATATTAATCCTAGTGGTAAATTATCGTTATCTTGGCCATTAAAATTCACTGATAATCCTACTTACTTAAACTTTAAAACTGAAAGAGGTAGAGTTTTATACGGTGAAGACATTTTCATAGGTTATAGGTATTATGAAAAATTGCAGAGAAAAGTTGCTTTCCCATTTGGTTATGGTTTATCTTATACCAAATTTGAATATTCTAAACTTAAGGTAAGCGTTAATGAGTCCAAAGATCTCTTAAGTGTCTCTGTTGATGTTAAAAATATTGGTGATATCACCGGTAGTGAAGTGGTCCAAGTCTATATTGGTGCTCAAGAACCATCAATTATTCGTCCTGTAAAAGAGTTGAAAGGTTTTGAAAAAGTTGAATTAAAGAGTAATAAACTGACTACTGTTAAGTTCGATTTATCTTTGAAAGACTCTACATCTTTCTGGGATGAATATCAAGAACAATGGAGCTCCGAAGCTGGTAAATATGATGTTTTCGTTGCTAAAAGCAGTGATGATATTGAATTGATTGAAAGATTCGATATTAAGGAATCCAAGTTATGGGTTGGTCTTTAAATATACTTCTTTAGCTAAATAAATGATGAATATTAGTAGTTTATTCATAGAAATGTATTGATAGTATAGATATTTGCGGTCATTTCGTTCCACCGAGCTCACCGAGTTCAGCCGAAATATCACGTGTGATTTCGGTGTTAATTTTTTTTTTTTTTTTTTTTTTTTGCCCCTTTTATCGTACAATAAGCCAGGCAATCAGCTTAATGTTTCACTCACATTCAAACCCCAATCATTGAATGGATCTGATTGTGTTATACTGAGTGTTGCCTAAATGATGTTGATGAGCTCAGCTTAGAGATTTTAAAATTTCGAGATTTACGGCTTTCACAAAAAAAAAGAACTGCAAAAAAATACCTTAAATACTTCCAATTCCAAACATTTAAGTCGACTTGCAATGGCTACTCGTCAGAAAAGAACAGCTTCTGTTGAAGAAGATAATGACGTCACGTCTCTGTACAAAAATGCTAAGAATGGAGATTCCAATGGGAAGACGAAGCCGGTGAAGAGAAGAAATCGGGTTACTCTTGTTTGTAATGTTTGCAAATTTCGTAAGGTTCGTTGTGATCGTAAACAACCCCATTGCACATCTTGTGTTAAATACAATGCTAGTCACTTATGCGAATATAATGGTCAAGTTTGGAGTGAAAAGGAAGCTTTGGAAAAACTTTCTACGATAAAGCCTTCGGTCCTTCCGAATCAAAATTTGGCTCCTGAAGAATCTTCTGAACCTAAAGAAATATCTGAAGTGGACAGCTTACGGAAACGAGTGAAAGAATTGGAATCCTATATACTTTTCCAAAATCAATTTGAAGCTAAAAGTACGATTCCATTTCCAACAAAATTTACCGATTTAATATCTGGTTTCCAATCACTTGATTCTATTCATGGAATAAACCCCATCCAAGACAACAATGATTTGATAGATTTATACAATTACAACTCCATAGCTTCTGATCTTAATGCGATGGAATGTGTCAATCATGGTCCTTTTAGCAGGTATGCTATCAGACAAAAGGATTTGAATTCTAAGAATATTTGGAACTTTATGTATGAAGGGATACGGGGTAAAAATAAAGTATATACCAAAGATGGAGTCACTCAGTTGGAAGGGAAGAGCAATCCTTACTCTTTAATTCAGAGAATAAAGGAATACTCTGTCAATAAGTTCGACCCCCAGAATTATAGTCGCAAGTCATCTAGTCTCCCACTTGGTCTAACATATAATGATCCCACCAAAAACATAGCAGACAGTCGAGAAGAGAGAATTAAGTCTATATTACCTCTGCAGAATATAATTGATTTCCACATCGATAATTTCTTCGACTTTTTATATCCGTTTTTTCCATATATATCTGAACCCGACTTTAGGAAGCAAATATCCAGAATATTGAGAACAAAATCGACTCTTAACATCGAAAGTAAAAATGATTATGCTATATTAGGACTACTATGTATTGTTATGCGCTTGAGTTACTTGTCTATGATTACAAATAATATGGAGATTAATGAAAATAATGTTGCCGAGAGCAGTACTAGTGAAATCAAAAAATTATTACTACATCCAATAGGAATTGAGTTCATCGATACTGCAAGAGATTGTTTAAATGAATTTCAATTGTTCCATAGAACTAACTTATTTGTCCTACAGCTTGCCATTTTCATTAAAATTTATATGACATGTGCACCTGAAGAACCAGAAGGAATAATAAGAAATCAATTTCAAATATACAATGGTGTCTTGGTAGAAATGGGATACTCAATGGGATTAAATAGAGACTACTTTCATGACAATCCTTCCAAGATCAACCTTAGAAGAAAGATATGGATGTACTTACGGACCGTCGACACTACCCAGTCAATGTTGTATGGAAATCCATATATAACAAGTGATAGATTTACAGATGCAGAAGTTCCAAGCAGTTCTGGTGGAATGGAAGATTATGTTGTAAAAGCTATGGAACCATTATCAAAACTTTTAAATCACATTCAAGATATTCTAAGGTTGGTTTTGTATGTGAAGAAGGGAATTTCCGTTGTACAACTTGTTGAAAAATTGAATATTTTAGAAACCTATCTATTTACGGAATATGGTACCATCCAAACTTTTTTTGATGCATATATGGAAAAGTCCTTTAGCGACAATTTTTCAAAGACTTTACAGCTAAATGTCTTCATACCAGTTAAGTTCTTTCTTATGGCTCTTCATAATGAACTATTTTTATACTATGAAAATAAACAAAACTTGGGAATAGTGTTTTTTTATGTGAAAAAAATTCTAGCTGGGATAGTTGAAGAAGTACTACCTTATACTCTTGAATTTCTTGAACAGCCCAATTTCTATTTCAAATATGCTTCTCAGCTACTGTTAAATCCTTCCTTTCAACTTTTTCTTCATAGAGTAAATACGATGCTTTTTTCGCTTATTAATAGAACTGGTTTTTCAATCGAAGGATTGCATATAGAAGATCCTAAATATGAAAAGTACAAACTTTTGAAAAAGTATTTGGTTCGATGTCTGAAGCTAACAATTATTGGAATATTGAAACTCAGCCATCGTCAATGTTCAGCTTGGAGAACTGGGAACTCGCATACGTTTATCCTAGAGAATATATCCAGTGACGATTATTATAAGGAATCAAACGAAAGTTCCGATGTGAGAGTATTTGATTTCACAGAAAATCAACTCGATGATTTGATTAACTATATTGAAAGATTGTTTCCTAAGTTAGATATGCCAAAATTGGCTGCTGCATGGAAGTCAATCCATGGAGCTGTGGATCCTGCAAGATCAAGGTTCTTTGATAACAAACCAAACGATATTAAGGAAGATCAAAATTCGAATAATTCTCCTACAAGCCCAAACGACAACGATTTATGGCATTCGAGGGAAAATTGGCAGGCTTCTTCATTCTTACAGCAAGATTTCACCAATGTAATGGAATCATTGTTTCATGTAGATGACCCACTTTTTTATTGGATGAATGAAGATATAAATAACCAGCCTTTTGAATTCAATACTACAAGCCAAAAAATTTAGTGATTATCCATAATTATTTAGATATATTCATATATATGATATTTATTTTCACAAGTAGTCATAATTTATTATAATAATTGTCAGAATTCTTTTTGACAGATAACTTCACCATGGACGAACAAGAGCCAACCTCTAACGTCATCTATGAATTCATTCCAAGAATCAATAATTTCCTCTCTCTTTCTGGTATTTGCTTCTTCGTCCTCTTTAACCAAGACTTCCTTCGCCTCTTTCATTCTTTTAATAAACATCTCACTAAACCATTTTCGGTCATCATCATTGGATATACACCAAGTAGAAACAGTAGAATGAATATGCCTCAGTTTTATTCCAGCACTTAATGCCAAATCTCTTAGTGACCTTCCTCTATTATCAGAAGTAGATGAATTCTTTGTCTTCAATAAGAAGTATTCTACAATAGTGTCTTCGTACTTTGGTGGATAGACCGATGTTGCCCTAAGATCAGCTTCTCTGGAGCATACATATCCTGTTGGTTTCAAAACCCTTACCATTTCTTTAAAAGCAGTTTCTGGATCTTCTAAATGAATTAAAACTTGATGACAATGCACTATATCAAAAGAATTATCTTCGAATGGTAAAGAATAGGCAGAAGCGATCTTGAATTCGGCATTCTTGACTCCATTAGAATACTTGTGATTATTTGCCTCTTTGATCAATTGCTCAGTAGGCTCGATACCAACCACCTTCCCATTAGGAACATGCTTCGCTAAATCACAACTAATGGATCCTGGACCACACCCAACGTCTAGTATAACATCGGTTGATTTGATAAAAGAGAGCATATAAGCACATGAATTTTCAGCTGTTCTCCAAGAATGAGTTTCCGATATACTTTTTTGGTATCCATTACCATAGTAAGCTTGATCTTGAGTATAGCCTGACATATTGAACTCAATTAGACTGATGGAAAGGAGTCTTAGTCATAGGTTAGTTGATCTGAAAAATGGGTCTATTTCTTCGTGACCATACTTTATCTTTGTAACTGCATACAAGTTCGAGTAGTGAACTTATCAACAAAGTGAGCGAGAATTTTTGCAGTCTTTTTCACTTATTTTTAGGAACTACGGTTTGACTAATATGACTAGGAATTAAACTATTTATGTATACTAACTCTTAAATCCATAGGCACTCCAGTTGTCATTGATTTTTTGCTGGAGTTTTACCTCGTAACTGGAATAGTCACAAGTCGTGAAAGAAAAGTCCGGGTCTTGATATTGCTTTGGGAGTAAGCAATCAGTAACTACTTTCCCCCCTTTCTTACTTTTTATTCTAGGACCATTGGAAATGAATGGAGCCAAGGGGAAGGCTGGAACTTCGTGGAAGAAAGTCTGGTCATCATCAGGAGTATGTCTGGTAACATAGGCCCAAAAGAATTTACGGAAATCAAAGATATCGATATCGTCACCTACTAAAACAATTTCGTGGATAATTGAAGCTATTTTGGTTTCGAAATACAAGTCTCCGAAAAGCTTTCTTAATTCGACACTGGTGGTGTTCAATTTCACCAATTCTTTAGTATTGATTTTGAAAGCAGCCCATAAAGCTTGAGCTTCGTAGGGAGTAAAGACATCCATGACGATTTTACTTAAAATAGGATGGTTTAAAGCTAAATTTTTCAATTCAGCACTGACTAATCCACCAATAAGGGTATGGGTTTCGTCTGTGCACAATCCCGGATTGGAAACAGGTAAAATAGCATCATCTCTATAATTTATGACATCTACGGTATATAAAGGACAAGGATGACCAGTACCTGGGAAAACATAACCATGCATTTCACCAAAAGGGCCCTCATTAACCAAGTTATTGATATTAAGAACCCCTTCAAAGACCAATTCAGATTCAGCAGGAATTTCAAGATCACTTAATTCAGCTTTGACAACCGGTAATGGTTCACCACAAATTGCACCTATATACTCTGATTCCGTAGCACCTTCAGGAATAGGCATTGAAGAAACCAAAATTGCAGCAGGAGGGACCCCAAACGCCAATACGTAAGGAATAGAATCACCTTTACCGATTTTGGCCCATTCATTAGCAACTTTTCTAATATGTTGAGGATTAATAACCAAACCAGTCAAATGTTTGTCGTCATGGATCATTGCTCTCGCAATTGACCAGTTAGTCCATTTTTTATCTGGAGTTTGTAATATGAACATCCCATAAGTCTGGATATATTTCCCACCATCTCCTGGATGTAAAATTGGGGCTGGTAAAGAGTTTAACTTAATATCAGAACCAGTCAATCTATTTTTATGGAAAGGAGCATTTGAAACTTTGGTTGGAGGAACCAACTTTTTTTGCTTACAATCTAATAAGAAATCGATGATTTCATTCATAGGAGTTGTAGCTGGTAAGCCGATATGATGAGCAATTCTAGCATGATCTTGAGATTTTTCATTACGCAAGCATCCGAGATTACCAATCATATTAAACAAGTTTTTAGGATCTGGATTCTTCGGGTCCTTTTTCAAATTTTTGAAAAACGGAACTGGAGCTTTTGATTCAAGTGCCTTCCTCATAATGGCACCAGCTTCAAGATTAGGGTCAATTTCTTGGGAGATTTCAACCAAATCATTTTCAAGTCTAAGAGTTTCAATGAAGTCTCTAAATCTAAGGTGTGGTTCTAAAACAGTCATTGCAACGTATAAAAATTAAGTTGGTATCTATGTTAATTCAAAAGCTATCGGTAAAGAAAGTTATATATATTTAAAAAGTGCTTGCATATTGGGTTCGAATATCTGGCCAGGCCCACAGATTTACGGAACCAATAACCAATGAAACCACAAAGAGTCCAGCCAAAAAAAAAAGAAGGTTAGCTTTATTGGCACCATGACAATTGGAGTTTATTAATGGTACAAAAATAACTAAAAAGGGGACCAGATTCGTACAATTTCCCGATTCCAAATCACCGATTTCAAATCGGCAAACTAGTATCGGCTCTTCCCGCCTTGACTAATGACTCGAATATTGGGGTTAGCTTTGTTTATGAGTTCTTCGGCAAACTTGCTGGGATCCCCGATGTACTTTTTAACAAGGTCAACTCAACAAAAACGCTCAAAAAATATTCTTACAAGAAACTAAAAAACCCAAAACTGGAAAAATAAATTTAAAAACCAAAGAAAATAAATCAAAAATTAAAAAAAAAAAAAAAAAAATAAAATAAAATAAATTAATTAACAAATTAAAATAAAAAAAGCCTCATAGTAAAGTGAAAAAAAAAGTAAAACTATTCTTGTACTGGAAAACGAAAAGGAGATTTACCAATTAATTAGCTCAAACAATCAAAACCATGGAAGTATCAATGAAATACCAAGTTCCAATGCAAAACAATCGGAACTCGGGTTTCAAGAACTGACTGGAGTAGGAACGGTTAGTAAACCTGTAGGCAGCAGCTAAAACGAAGCCAAACAAAAAAAAAAAAAAAAAAAAAAATCTGGAAAAAGGTTTGGAAAAATGTCAAGAATCCGTCTGGCTACCCGATTTGGGTCATATTATTCGGCCGAGCAGCCTGATGCATCAGTTTTCTTTATATAGGTTTCGTCGAGCTAAATTACTGCTGTTGTATAGTATTCTTCTTCTATAAGTCATTAATTCCAAATGCTCAGCAGTTTCAGAATCCCATTCAGACGTATAATACGATTACCGAGTCTCGCCAGATCTAATGTCAATTTAAGATTTTCTACATCATCATATCTCAGCGCAGACCATCATCAGATAGATTATGAAAACGTCGATAACAGTATGTACAGAGCCAACCAAGCTCAACCAGCCCGTCCGAGAAGGATAGTGGTGGCGATAACTGGAGCAACTGGGATTGCTTTGGGTATAAGGACATTAGAAATATTGAAACAAATGGGTGGGTTTGAAACTCACTTAATCATGTCTAAATGGGGGATTGCTACCATGAAATATGAAACTGACTACGATTATGAATACGTCAAAAGTTTGGCTTCCAAAGTATACTCTTCGAAAGATGTCACTGCTCCAATTTCTTCGGGCTCGTTTATTCACGATGGGATGATTGTCGTTCCTTGCTCAATGAAAACTTTGGCTGCTATTCGGATAGGTTATACTGAAGATTTAATAGTAAGGGCTGCTGATGTTACTTTAAAGGAAAGACGGAAATTGTTATTGGTTACAAGAGAAACCCCATTATCAGCTATTCATTTAGAGAACATGTTAAAACTTGATCAAATGGGGGTCATAATATTTCCTCCAGTACCAGCTTTCTATACGAGACCTCAATCCATAGAAGATGTAATCGAACAAAGTTGTGGAAGAATCTTAGATTGTTTTGGTATCGATACTAATAGTTTCCCTCGTTGGGAAGGTATAAATAATACAAAACAGTTGAAAAAGAAATAATCTTTATAAAGTTTAAATTGCATATCCTATATAATTTTTAATAAAAAAAAATTTTACAAAAAGCATCCACATCGATACTAATTTGTGGTTTTGATTCCAAGTGGAACTTGAAAGTGGTTGTGGTGATGATTATGATGAGTGTGATCTTGATGCAGTTTCATTTGTGAATGAGATGATTCCTTTGCTTTAGTTGACTCATTTGACTTGGTTGATTCTTTTGGCTCTTCCTCTACTGGCTTTTCAGGATCATCGTCATAGACGATCCAGTCTGCAAATCCATCATTGAAAGTAGCCTGTAACTTCTTCTCAATTTTGAATAAATTCTTTTCTTCTTCTATGATGCTTTCAAAAATATCATATTCTTCATCGGTAAGTAAACATTCATCAAGTGCTTTACTTAATCCAATACGATCAATCTCAACCCCAATGAAAACTAATTCATTTCTTCTATCTCCATATTTTCCTTGCATATCTTTTTCAATGAGCTCTTTGACTCCAGGTGGGTAAAATTCCGGTCCAGTTACTGAGAACCATGGAAGCCCACCTTTGAGAGTCATCATGGCACCAGCACTTGACCATTCTCCTCTATTAATATAACGAGAGGCCAACCAGAAGAATCCTTTTGATCTTAGCATAGGTCCGAAAACAGATTTCTTCTTGTTGCGTATAATCTGTTTGTTACTTGGTTGAACAAAGTCATCATCTTCCTCTTCTTCTTCTTCTTCTCCATCTTCATCGTCTTGTTCGTCATCATCTTCGTCATCATCTTCTTCCTCGTTTTCTTCGTCTTCTTTTTCTTCGTCTTCGAAACCTGATTGTTCAATCACTATATACTTATCTCTAATTAATTTGTAAAGTCTTTCAGGGTGGAAAGGTTTCCTATTCCTGTAGACAAAATTATTAATTCTATACTCTTCTGTTTCTGGTTTTGGAGTTAAGGTGGATTTTCCTGTCGAGCTTTCTCTTATAGTCATTTCATTGATACTTTGTAACCATCCTGCAGAAGCTGACAGTTTTTCAAAATCGAATAACTTAGTATTCACAACGTCCTTTATTGGTACATCACAATAATTAGTAGGAATGATCTTAGCGACTGGATTTAATGATTTTATTAGTTTTTCTATCTTACGTTGCTTTCTTTTCTTAATGCCTTTGACTTTATTCATGATAATAATATCAGAAAACTCGATTTGATCAACCATCAAATCAGTAATAGTTCTTTCTGTTTCACCTTGACCATTATCACCAAATCTATCAGCCAAAAAATCTGTTGTTTCAAAATTTGCTAAAAAATTAACAGCATCAATTACTGTAACACAAGTATCTAATTGAACAATTTTGTTTAACCCACCAATATTTACAATTTTTTCTAAAGACATTTGTTCTTCTTCATTTAATGATTCCAGGTTTTGCAAAATCATTTCAGAAAATTCAGTTGTGAAGGTTTCAGCAACTTGCATTGGTTCAGAAATGCCCGTTGATTCGATTACGATATACTGGAATTCGCCAGAAAGGGCTAATGTTGCCAATTCTTCAAGCAAATCACCCCTAAGAGTACAACATATACAACCATTTTGAAGTTGAATAAGTTTTTCTTCCTTTTGAGTGACTCTATGATTTTGAATTAAGGCAGCATCAATGTTAATTTGAGAGACATCGTTGATTATTACAGCTATTTTCAAACCATGATCGTGAGTAAGTATTCTTTCCAATAATGTGGTTTTACCGGAGCCTAAAAATCCAGATAATAAAGTAACTGGAATTGGTTTTCTTGAAGTACTTTCTGGCATGTTCTTCTGTTTAATTAGTACATAAACAGATCAAGCCGGTCAAAAGCTCTATATGACTGCCCTTTTATACTATCCTCATATCGCTAATTCATTTTCGATTTGCTCTTCTTCAACCCTTGGAGTTATTACAAAACAGGTGGGCCTATCTAAATGAGGTTACTGCTACGGTCAACATTCTAATGAATCTATGGTTTTTGCAGACAAATTGCATGCAGGTTCACATCCAGCTGACTCATTGGGTATAATAGGGCTTTTTATTGGCTCACATTGCTTTAACAATAATGGTTATCAATACTCTTTCTCTTAGTGGTTATAGATACAATGAGCTCTGAATAACCACTATAGGTTTATTCAAAAATTTTCGCAATCGAACTTTTGAAATAACTGGTTCAAGCTGTTTTTTTTTTTCAAGAAGACAATGTTTCTTTCGAGAACCGGAATGTCACTTGACTTTGAAAGTACTTCCTGTGTCCTGTAATCATTTCACTTATTTTTTTAAAGGCACTTGAGGTAAGAGTATAAAAAGCATATAAAAAAGTTGCAAAGTGAAAACAGCCAATTTCACAAGAAACTTATGACACTTCAGTTTTTAAATTGTAATTTAATGAGGCTTGGTAACTCCAAAAGTATCTTATAATGGCTTACAGTTATAATTTGATTGTATGGAGTACCTATAAAAAGTACAAAGTTTGCAACAGAACAACAACTGAAGACCGGTACGCAAGCACATAAAACAGTTCAACATTCCTCCTCTTAGAAGTGATGAGTTAATATCACAATTGGCCCTCTTGTTTCTTCGTCCCAGCTGTTTTACGTATCAATGTATTAGGTTGCAAATCGTTTTGGGTGGGTGTGTGCGTACCGATAGTAGTCCCCCCCCCACCTTTGGGGATTGGACCTTCTGTCAGAAAACTACAGCCTTTGGTTTTCAGTATAAATCGACAAATAATCAACAACCAAGTATCTCATTTTCACTAGTCAGTTATATAAAATGGCCGATATATACAAGTACACATTGGAGCAGTTGGACAAATTGGAAGAAAACACGGTTTTGTCCCAATTCACTAGTGAAGATGCTTGGAAATTAGGAAGTTTAGCTAGAAAACTTGCAATTGAAAAATATCCCCATAAAGCAATTGTCATTGATATCACTTTGAATGGTGGACAAGTATTATTTCATTCTGTTGTTAATGCAGGTACTGCCATCGATAACGATGAATGGATCAATAGAAAGAAGAACACGGTTTTAAGAATTGGTAAATCAAGTTTTTACGTTGGACAAAAATTAAGACTTAAAGAAAAATCAATTGAAGATGGCCTTTTCATTTCTTCTAAAGACTACGCTGCTCATGGTGGTAGTGTTCCAATGAAAATCAAAGGATTTGACGGGATTATTGGGGCTCTTACTATCAGTGGGTTAGCTCAAGAACAAGATCATTTATTATCGATTGAAGCTTTGGAAAAATACAGTTCATAGATATCATATATATATATATATATTAAAAAATAAATAAATTAAACTTCGGTTGGACCGAAAAATTCAGAGAATACGTTCGAAATTCCTTTCTTTGATAATTCGGATTGAACAAACTTCATGTAAGAAGTAGGACCTAACAAATAAATATCTTTATTGACTAAATCCATGCGATCAAAATCTGATGATTCCAATGGTCTAAATTCGGCTTGGTCAATAACTATGCCATCGGATTTATTTGATATATATTCGTTGAGATTGAATTTATATTTCTTTAAATTTTTCAAGTATTCAGTGAAGGGTCTTGACTCGATGGTTTTGTTGGAGTAATACATGTCAACTTTCTTACCGGAACTCAAAGCTTTTTCGAGAATAGATATGATTGGGGTTATTCCAATACCCCCAACGAAAAGGATCAAGTCTTTATCAGTTTCCTGGTAGGTGAATTGACCAGCAGGTGGTGAAACTTTTAATACATCACCAATTTTCAAATCATTATGAACATAATTGGAGATCTTTCCATCGGGTAATTTTCTAACCGATATACGATATTCATTAGTCTTAGGGAACTCAGATAATGAATATTCTCTCGATTTTTCCACGTCATCACCGGGTAATGTCCATCTAATACAAACGTATTGACCTCTTTTAGGTAAGGCGATCTTGCCTTCTAAGGGACTGAAATAGACTGATTTAACGTTATTTGATTCATCAATTAAGCTGGTCACTTTGAACTCTTTGAATCCAATCCAATCCTGTTGTTGATATTGTTCGAATTCAGCATTTATTAAAATTTGAGCCAAATTACCGTATGCAATTTCCCAAGCTTTAAGAAATTCAGGGGTTGCAATTTCTTCACCTAACAATTCTTTCATTGTGCCTAGCAAACAAGAACCAACTATAGGGTAGTGTTCGGCCTTGACTTGCAAACCAACATGCTTTACCACAATTTGATGAACAAAGCCTAACAAGGGAGTTAAATCATCGATATTTTTAGCATAATTCAACACTGCAAAGGCCAAAATCCTAGGTTGTTTTAAATTTTTTTGATTAGTTTCATTGAAAAAAGGCTTAACTTCAGGGAAGTTATTGAGCATCTTGTTATAAAACTTGGAAGTAAGCAATTCCCCCGATGATTCGAGAATAGGAACCGAAGCTTTTATGAAAGCCTTTTGACTTTCAGTTAAATCTTGAATAGAATAGATTTGGGGTGCTGAATTTTGTTGAATACTTGGAGACATTACTAATGGTTAAGGACATCATAACTGAGCATAACTCAACATAATCCAGTCTACTTATATACCTACAAGGTTAAATAAATCGAATGTTAAAATTTTGCTGCTAAAAAAGAGTATTGCAAAATCCTGCACACAATACGCAAAAAACACACCACCGTCGCCTTAACAAAGCGAAAAAAACGGATTTTGAAAAACGCTGGGGTTTGAATCAAGTTCCGTAAGCTGCGAAAATTAGTTATATTCAACGTAGATGGTTTCACCGTAGTTATCCTTTTTCAACTTCAAGCTACTGTTGTTTATTTCCTCTTCGCTTTTCAAAGAGGAAAGAGGGTTACCGTAATCCAAGTGTCCGCAGAAAGGTTCACTGAGATTTAATCCTAGTAAACTAAGAGCTTCTACTGAATAATTTTTGAAAAAATCAGCATTTTGATCAACAAAATAGTTTTCCTCTTGTTTCAAGTAACTTTTAGTCATGAAAAAAAATGAAGAAATTCGATCTTTATCGGTGTTATTTGCACTTGCAGCATGATAAGTTGAACCCAATATAAAAGCAGCATCACCTTTATCTAATTCTATATAATTACAATTTTTTTCTTCGGGATGACGATAAGGACCATATAAATGGCTTAATGGAATGACTCTAGTGGCACCGTTTTCTTTTGTTGTTTTAGTCATTGCAACTGTTAAACCAACCATTGATTCATCACCATAAACAAAATGGTCTCTGTCTTTATGAACGTTATGATGAACCATGTCTTCACGATGATACATTTGATCAGAAGCACCCGGGCCAACTTTGTAAGTGATACCAGAATTTAATTGAATAGTACTTTTACCGGTTCTAATTTTATTATTTATCCAGAAATAATTAGATTCGTCTAGGAAATTCGAAGCAATTGACAGGAAAAGAGGATTACAAACGACGTCTTGAGTAACGGTGGGAGATTTCAAAACCGTTCTAGTAACTACTGTTGTTTGACGAGGGAAAGGAGATCCATTCCACAGTTGATCTCTGAAAAAAAAAGGTTCAACTTCATCAATTATTTGATCACAAGTATTACTTGAAAGAAAATTTTTGACAATCACCACTCCGTATTTTTCAAGATTCGAGATTATCAGTTTAGTATCTGATTTATCATTAACGGTATAATTAGCATTGGTTATTACCGGGTTAGTTTGGGGTTGACGAGGTATTTTAGCGTACTTCTTCCCATCGCTTGCTAAGTAAGGGTCGATTAAGTTTAAGGACTTGGTGAATTGGGTCATTCTTAGAGTGGGAAGAGAATAAATTAGACTCTTACAGAATTGCAATCTACTTTAAATATCGAGAGCGATTTGAGTCAATGACTCAAGATGACTCGGTCGTGTGCGGCACACCCATGATTCATGAGTACTCACAAGCGTATTCAGTATACTTAGTGTAATATGACTGAGTACTCAGGACCAGACTCGGATCTCCAGAGGGAAGTCCGATCCCCATTGGCAAATGGGGAACCAAGACCCAATTCAATAGCAAGATACGCAAGGCTGACTTTGAGAAGAGGGGATTTTACGACTGTTGATCTTACCATTGCAGTATAATCGTCCGTCAAAACCAAGGAATTCCTTCTCCACAAATTGCCCAAGATCTTTCTTGCCCGATGACTACACCTGATGCAAGAGCTACCAGAATCACCTGAGTTAGCTTACCTGGACTAAATCACCTAGTAAGCTACTAGAAACTAATAGAAAGTAATAGAAACTAATAGAAACTAATAGAAACTAATAAAAACTAATAGAAACTACTAGTAAATCCAGTAAATTACCTAATCAATTACTTAATCACCTAAGTCCATGGTGGCTGTAAACGTTGAGCGAACGTTGAGTTAATACTTAATACTAATACTGCACAGCTTCCCCAGACTAACTTCCACAATTAGCCTTTGGAATAAAACGTACAAAACCGAAAAACACCCCAAACTGTAAACCTTGTAAATTGCATTGTTCAACCTGCAAAAGGCGATGCTCAACCTGCGAATGCCGCCCAAAGGCGGTTGCACAAAAAAATTGTTTTCGGGTGAATTTGAGGAAAAGAAACGAGGGATCGGGTCTTTTTTTTTCCAGAATTTTTTACTTGATTTCGTGGCTGCTAAAATTTATGGGCAAATAACAAGGCCTTCCCCAACCGATGATCATCCAATTTTGAATATTCGGGGGATTCACCTTTGAATTACTTCCACTGGGTATTGGGTGGGAATTGCCGGAGGGTATTGGTTTGGGTATTGGTTTGGGTATTGGTTTGGGTGGATTGGTTTTGCGATAGTTTAGTATTCAGGTCGATTATCAGTTGGTTCTCATCTCAAGGCATTTAACCTGAACCACAAAAAAGAAATCCGGATGGTCCCTTTCACCTTTTGTGAATAGAAAGTTCGGATCTATTACCAGAAGTTGAATATCGGACCTTTTCTTACTTTTCTTTTTATGTACAATAAATTTTTTTAATCTGGTTTACTCGATAAGATTATCGGAACCCAAAGCGTGTCAATGTACAACGGAGTAATTTGGTATAGTAGGAAAGGTTCGCCTGGAAAGCTTTCCCTATTAAGCCAGATAGCTGGGTTTTTTCTAGACCTAACTGGGTTTTTTTCTTTTTTGTTGCAAATAAAAAAATTTTAACCCACTAAATTATTAATTTATATATAAGTAGATTATATCTTTATAATAAACTTTTTTTTTAAAAAATTGTAATATAATAATATAATATAATATAATAATACCATAATGTCACCTATTCAAGAAGATACTTTATTTAATAAACCAAATACTTGTTTAAAGATTACTCCAGATCGTGAATTGGTTGTTGATCGTGCACCAATTCCTCAAATCTTACCCCATCAAGTGATGGTTCATATTAAAGCCACTGGTGTTTGTGGTTCTGATATTCATTTATGGAAAGATGGTGGAATTGGTAATTTGAAAATTACTGAAGATTTAATTATTGGCCATGAAACTGCCGGAGAAATTGTTGGTATTGGTAGTGATGTTGTTCAAGGTTTTGAAATTGGTGATCGTGTTGCTATTGAACCACAAACTCCATGTGGTAAATGTTTCTTATGTACTGGAGGTCATTTAAATTTATGTAATGATGTTGATTTCTTAGGTATGCCCGGTATGCCAGGTAGAGCAGCATCAATTCCTGGATCAATGCAAAGATTTTTGGTTTTAGATCCAATGTGGGTTCATAAAATCCCTGATAATATGAGTTTTGAAGAAGGTGCTTTAGTTGAAGTATTTTCTGTTGCTTATCATGGTATTGAAAGAGCCGGTAATTTGGAATTAGGTAAACCTTGTTTTATTGCTGGTATGGGTCCAATTGGTTTAGCTACTTTGGTACTTGCTGACGCTGCCGGTGCTTATCCAATTGTAGTTAGTGATGTTTCTCAAGATCGTTTAGATTTTGCTAAAGAATTAATACCATCAATTAAAACTTATCAAATTCAAACTGATAAAGATGTTAAAGAAAATGCTAATAATATAAGATCAATTTTTGGTAATGATGAATATGAAATGCCTTCTGCAGTATTAGAATGTACCGGGGTTCATTCTTCAATTAATACTTGTTGTTATGTTGTTAGAAGAAAAGGTGCCTTGACTATTTTAGGGGTTTCTGGTAAAAATGAAATTGATAACTTCCCATTTATGACCATATCTTTTGGTGAAGTTGATGTTAAATTTGTTAATCGTTATCGTGATTCCTGGCCTCCAGTTATTAATTTAATTGCTTCTGGTAAGGTTGATGTTAAAAAATTTGTTACTCATAAATTTAGTTTGGAACAAGCAAATAAAGCTTTAGAAACCGTTCGTAATCCAAAAATCCCAAGCATTAAGGTCATGGTTTGCGATGATGTCGAATTGTTTTAGTGTATATTAGTCATAGTCATTTAATTAATTATTTATATATCACATACTGTAGCATAACAACTAGATAACTAAGTAACTATAACTAGATAACTAGATAACTAAGTAACTATAACTAGATAACTAGATAATTATAACTAAGTAACTATAACTAGATAACTAGATAACTAGATAATTATAACTAGATAAATGAATTAAATTAACTAGATAAATAGATGAATAACTAAACTAAATCAACTACAACCAAATCAACAAATACATATTACTTTCAACTACATTAGATACGTTAGATACAACAATTCAGTAGATTATGTATTCGTTTATTATATTTTATATATCATTTATCATTTATCATTAAGTACTAATTTTTTGCTCGTACTTACTCAATACTTCAACTTTACCAGCAGATGCACTAGATTCATCGAATTTATAATTTAACCATTCTCCAACCAATCTTCTTGCCAATTCAATTCCAATAACCCTTTGTCCCATACACAAAACTTGACAGTTATTAGAAAGAATCGATCTCTCAACACTAAAACTATCATGTGCAGTAACTGCTCTAATTCCAGCAACTTTATTTGCAGATATAGCAACCCCTAAACCCGTACCACAAATAAGGATACCACGGTCAGCTTTACCACTGCTAATCAACTCTCCAGCTTCTATACCAACAACCGGGTAAGCAGTTGGATTAGTGGAACTATCAACCCCAACGTCAATCACTTCCTTAACCAATGGGTTCTGCTTTAAATCCTTCTTGATGATTTCCTTGTAATCATAGCCTGCTTGATCTGATCCGAGTACTATAGTTAATGACATCTTCACTGTATAGGTTTACTTTATATTTTCAATTAATACTTTCATCAATAAAAGAATCAGTATGTGATTTTTCACTTTTAAATAACTTTATCCAACGGACTCGACTCGGAATGCTCTTTTTTCTTTTTCCTGGTGGTCATCTCATATTCCGATAAAGATTCCCCCCCTCCTTTGCCAGTTGGACAAACTGAATATCTGAAATGAATAGATGAAGACCGGGTTATTTTGCGGTAAACTCCCAGTGATGTTTGCAACTCTTCTCCTCTTTGTGTAAGGCGTTAGTGTTGCTTCTTCGGGAAGTCTCTCCTGGGTTACCCCATTTGGAATGGCTGCTTTACCAAAGGAAAAAAAAAAATTCTATAAAATTTAAAAATTATACCGACGAAAAATGGTCCCAAAATTCTACTCTTTTCTTTTCCTTTCTTTGACGTTTTGCCGATAAACTGATTTCAGTGAAGGCGATGACTACCACAATTTTCGGTATTGTATTTGGTACTGTATTTGGTACTGTATTTGGTACTCTAGGAGGTACTCTGAGAGGTACTGTATAAGGTACTGTATTTGGCAAGCTATTCGAAAGCGTTCCATAAAGGGATCTGATTTAGGTGCTCCTCTTTTCTTTTTGCAATAGCTTTTTTGCAATTTACACTAAACTCATCGTTGCCCATCCCCACTAATGTAGATAGATATATATAAGTATATAGGTAATGTAGATAGAAGTTTAAATTTTGAGTTTCTTTCCAATTGACAATCAATTGTATTCTTACACTATGCCAAAACACTTTTTACCAAAGGAAGAAAGCCATCTTGTCAGTCACTGTCTCAAAGGGGTTATTTGTGAAAACGATGATTTATCTCTCTTAGAAAATGAAAAAGTGGTTTACTATAATAAGTATAGCGACTCTAAAGTTAGTTTAATCAGTGGTGGTGGTTCTGGTCATGAACCTCTGTGGAGTTCAATGGTTGGTAAAGGAATGTTAACTGCTGCTGCTCAGGGGGATGTTTTCGCCAGTCCAAATGATAAAAATATACAAGCTGCCGAAAAGGCAACTCATTCAAATGCCGGGGTTATTTTCATCATTACCAATTACACTGGTGATAATTTATATTTTGGTATGGCTGCTCAAGATTTAATCTCTCGTTACGGTGAAGATAAGGTTCGTTTACTTCGTGTTACCGATGATGTTGCCGTTGGTAAGAGTACCGGGGGGTTAGTTGGTCGTAGAACTCTTGCTGGTCATGCTTTAGTGATGAAGGTTTTAGGAGCTGCTTCTGAACGTAATTATAATATAAATGACATTTTCCAATTGGGGGTTGATATCAATAAAAATATCGCTTCCATTAATGCCGGTTTGGATCATGTACACATTCCTGGTCATGGTGCTGATGAAGATTACGGTCAATTGGGTCCTTCTCAGATTGAAATCGGGTTGGGTATTCATAATGAACCCGGGGTGGTCAAAATCAATCATGTTCCAACTAATGAAGAATTGATCAATCAATTACTTCATTATATTTTCAACACTGAAGACCCTGAACGTGGTTGGTTTGAATACGATAAAGATGATGAAATTGTCTTGTTATTCAATAACTTGGGTGGTTTACCAATTATTGAAGAAAAAGCATTGTTGTATCAAACCGTTAAACAATTGGATTCCACCTATGGTATCATCCCAGCCCGTGCTTACTCTGGTGCTTTTGTCACTTCTCTTAACGCCCCCATCTTTACCATCACTCTTTTCAATGTCACCAAATCGGTATCCACCAAATTTTCTTCTAAACAAATTTTTGACTTGTTAGATGATACCACAACCGCAACTGGTTGGACCAAGAGTCATATTCCTCAAAATGATTCTTTCAAAAACAGAATTATTAGCAATTTCGAAGGTTATGCTGAAGATGAAAAAGCCGATTTCTCCCATGATATCAATATCGATTCTAACTTATTAGTTAAGGTTATTCAAACTGCTGCTGATAACGTCATCAAAAAGGAACCGGAAATTACTGATTGGGATACTAAAATGGGTGATGGTGATTGTGGTAAAACTTTAGAAACTGGTTCTTTGGCAATCTTGCGTGAATTGAAACAAAATAGTTTATCAGATGGTTCAGTCATAACCGCTTTACATTTGGTTTTGAAAGTTATTAAAGAAGATATGGGTGGTACTTTAGGTGCCATTTTGTTCATTTTCATGAAATCTTTTATAAACAAATTAGAAATATTAATCGCTGATGAAAATTCAAAATCAGAAAATGTTTTCGGTATCGCTTTACTTCATGGTATAACTACCTTGTGTGAGTTTACCAAAGCCAGAATCGGTCATAGAACAGTGATGGATGTCTTGATACCATTCTGTGAATCTTTTGCTAAATCAAATGATATCAATACCGCAGTGGAAGTTGCAAGAAAAGCCGCTGAAGGTACTAGAAAATTGAAACCAAAGTTGGGTCGTGCTACTTACGTTGGTGGTATTGATAACCAAACTGATTTCCCTCCTGATCCCGGTGCTTATGGGGTATACGAAATCATTGATGCTTTAAAATTGCTTGCTTAAATTTTTACCTAATTTCACACGTTTATATATTATTTAATTTTTATAGATGAAATATTATAATGTTAATTCTTTTTTCAATTTATCTAAAATTTGTTTGGCATTAAGGTCAGTATCAATTAATGGATAATTTGAACCAGCCAAATAAAATTGATTACCGATACTTGAACTTAATTTCTTATAACGATTATAAGCATATCCATATTCTGGTAACTCTTTATTTGAAAGTTCTTCATAAGCACAAACTAATCTTTCAATAAATGGAATCTTTAAAGTTCTTGCGGGTTTCCCAGAAACAAGTTTTGTCATAATGGTTGGAATCAATTGATTACTCTCAATGGATTCTTTAATAAAACTTGGTGCTGAAGATTCCGGAGTTGGAATGAATATGGTACCCATTTGAACAGCTGCAGCTCCGGATTTTACATATTGAGATATGGCTTCTCCATCAACAATTCCTCCGGAAGGTATAATGAATGTATTTTTGGTATCCAATTTCTTCATAATCAAATTAAATAATGAAGATGTTGGTAAGTTTTCATCAAGACTTTGATCAACCAAAAAATTACCCCGATGACCACCGGCTTCGTACCCTTGGCAAACTATCCCATCCACACCCAAATCAATCAAATGTTTGGCTTCAGCAACAGATGTAGCAGTGACAAACACTGAAATACCATTTTCTTGTAAGGTTTTAATCGATTCCAAGGATGGATGGCCAAAATGGAAACTGACTACGTGAGGTTTAATTTTGATCAAAGTTGAAATGAACTCTTTAAACATATCTGGAGTAGTGGATTCAACTTCTTTGATTGAGATGTTAATCTTTGTATGATTTTCATCCAACTTATTTTCAACTTTACTGGCCTTATTATAAATCTGATTCCAATTTTTCAATTCTTGATTAGTCGGTAAATGGTCATTTTCAAATTCGTGACTGAAAAAATTGAAATTCACGTTTTGACTTAACGACTCATCAACTTGTAATTTGAATTCTTGCCATTTTTCATTAATAACTTCTGAACCTTTACGAAAGTCACTTGCAGCAAATGCAATTGACCCAAGACCCCCATTATTGGTAACTGCCGATGCCAACTTCACGGTAGACACCCCGGCCATCGGTGCCTGGATGATTGGAACCTTCAACTTGAGCTTAGAAATAAATAGATTACTTGTCATTGTGCCAATGCTGTTGATAACCTGATCTTAATCGATGCCCTCTCCTCCAGGCTTATATATCAGCTTCCCCGGACTTTGTTTTCACACCCCGACAGTCCGTGTTCTGGTGCACGGGTGTAACGTTCATTCGGAGAAATGGACATTTCGCATCAACTCTACACTCCATGTATATCTATATCTATATTGTAATATTAGTAGGACTTATAACCCGTAATATTGTTAAACTTGTGTTGTTGGGGTGTATATTAAAAAAAATGTATATACAGCAGAGAGAATTTCGATACACTAGCTTGTTTTTTCGTAAGATACTGAAACACCGTACGGTAAGTTCAATATTTATAGAAGGAGAAAATACAGGTTAAACAAGATAGAGAATAAATGTCAGATTAATTAAGATCTTAACCATAAACCTTATCTTGAGATTAAATTGTAAGTCTCATGATTATACCTTTCGTCAAGACGTTGGAGTAGGGTTTGCAATAAACTGTAATAAGTGTGCTAAGCTGCATTTGAGTAGGAAGCTAAACTGCATCCCATTACATATATCCCTACACCTATACCCATTATCATTAGTACTTACTCCTATACCGGTCTAAATTGCCGTGATACTCACGTGAAGATGCTCTTTCTTCTGCCAAAAACTTAAAAAACAAAACACACTTTATAGTGATTTCGTGTTCCGATATTTTTTCACTGCTGCTCAAGATAAGTAAGCGAATCGCCGTTCCAATATTAAGCCCTACATATACTCGATTTTAGGGGGCGCATAAGGACATGAGCATGAATAAACCTGTGGAGTCCGGTGTTTGTAATTGAAAGCATTTGGAACGGGAAACCGTTGCATAACTGTCAAAATGGATTTGGCTGGCCGTTCGATTCGAACACAAAATAGCCAAAAACAATAGTAGTCACTTTTACGAGATTCAAAAGATCACCAACTTTTTAGGAAGGGATGAGCACCAAAAAAGAAGTAACTCTTATCGTTACAATAGACTGCGAAAAGATTCTGTATTCACGATTAGCTCATCTGGTAGTCAATGGTTCAACTCTGTTTAAGGTCGGTTTAAGGTCGGTTCAATGTAGAGGCTTATTCAAGACTTAGTCAAACTGTTAAGAAGAGGATTCCTTTTTTGAATCTGCTTATTAGAAAGGCGCTGTTGGCTGAACTAACGAAAAGGGAACTGGCGATATTTTTTGCCAGATGGTTATTTTCTATATCACCTCGAAAGATTATTTTGTAAACCGTAAACTTTTCACAACATCTATGTTATATCCATTCTCATGTATCCAATGGCTAAAACGTTTGAAAGTTATATAAATGAAGGTAGGTATTCATTCTTCTTGGGGCTTTCAGGGTAACTAAAGACTTTGCCAAATGAAATTGCTGCTAAAAAAACTTTTTTTCATTTTACCGGTGGCCTTTGCAGCCCCATTATCCAGCGATTTTAACGCTACAGTCAACGGATCCAGTACAACAGTTAGTGCTATTGCTACCTCAGTAAGTCACCCAACTAAGGTTGATCATCAACCGGCATTTGCGAAATTGGTAGATGTTGAACCTGTTCCTACTACCACCTATCTTCTTTACACAACCAATCTTCCAAGTTATACTTATGTTTCTGAAGAAGAAGTTCTTTTCACAAGTAAAGTTGATGCGCTGGTGAGTGATTACGTTGCGCCAACTACTACCTTAACAAACCCAATCGATACCTCAACCATTACCCAAGGGGTTAAGTTGGTTGGTTTGGATGGATTGAATATATCTCGAAGCTACTTTGATGATAATTCGAGTGTTTCTCCAAGCTCAAGCAGTCAAAATGAAACAAGTACTAAAACAATTGATAACTTGAGGAAAAGAGCAAGTTCAAATGCAAATGGATTCAGTGGTGATTTATTTCAAGCCATTTCGACTAATGCACTTTCATCCAAATTCAAAGAACAACAATTACCTCTTTCAATCCCCAGTGGAGTATCAAATACAGTTCCTTACCAAACAAATAAATTCTACGTCAATTTATTTCTCGGTGATCAGACTAAAATGATATGGTCTTATCCATTTGGATTGCAGTGGTCAACTTCTAGCTATTACGGGCTTGGGGTTCAACATACTATTACTTCTAATCGAGTTTTCGGTCAAGGTAGTGGTGGAACTGCAAGTTATTTCTATAACCCAACTGGGGTTAAGGAATTGGTTATTTCGGCTACCCAATTAACCTCATCAAGTAATAAGTTAACTGTTTCAAATATGAAGGTAATGTCTGCCAATGTTAAATTATCTACTGATGGACAAGTTAGCTCTAATTATATTGAAATTCCAATTGTTCAAGGTATGGGACTTGTTACTTCCATTTATCATGGATCAATGACACCGTTGATCAATACCGCCGTTGGTTTTACTAAACTTGTTAGTGAGGCTTCATCTAATTTGAATTCAAATGTTATAAAATATAGAGCTACATTATCTAATGGTACTCAATACTTGATCTATGTTATTTTACCATCGGGATATTCCAAAAGCTCATTTCAATTATCAGCAAGTGGATCTAATGCATTAAAGGGATCAACTTCTATTAATGGGCTTATTATTCAAATGGCAGTGGCTCCACTGCTGACTTCGCAAGATGTCTATTATGATCAATCGGTCGGTAAGTATGCAACAGAAGCAAAAGTTAAAGCCCACGGATATGGTGGTACTACTGCAACGTATACATTTTCATATAACACAGTGGGAACATCAAAAAGTGGACAACCATTAGTATTTACCTTACCGCATCAAGTAGCATCATTTACATCTGATACTCAAAAGGCAAACACTGGGATTACTTTAGCGTCAACAACAAAAGGGAATATGGTTGGATTGCTAACATCCGAAGTTAATATGAGTGAAACATTACATCCGGAAATCCAATTTTTACCTTGGTTACAAGAGTTGGGTACCGGGAGTATTAGTTATAATGCTAGTCAGTTACAATTACTTGCATCGGTTGCAAATTCTGAATTATCGGTTAATATCCCTAATGCAGTAACCCTGCAAACATCAATGTATTATGCTGGTAAAACGCTTGATAAATATGCTTATATTTTATTAGTTGTTAATGATATTTTAGGACAAACTTCTTTGGCACAAAGCACTTTGGCTTCAATGAAACAAGCCATTGGAACTTATATTAGTAATACCCAGTCCTATTATCCATTAATGCACGATACTAAATTTGGAGGCGTAACATCAACTGCGTCACAATCTGGGGATTATTCTGCTGATTTCGGTTCAGCATTATATAATGATCATCATTTTCATTATGGATATTTTATCCATGCAGCAGCCGTGATTGGGTATCTTGATAATAAGATTGGGGATGGTACTTGGATTAAAACCAATCAATTCTGGGTCAATTCCTTAATCAGAGATGTGAGTAATCCTTCTCCCGATGATCCTTACTTCCCGGTATTTAGAATGTTTGATTGGTTTGCTGGGCATAGTTGGGCTGGTGGGCTCACCGCCGGTGGAAACCCCGATGGTAGAGATGAAGAAAGCTCTTCAGAAGATTATAATTATTCTTATGCAATTAAACTATGGGGTAGAGTCAGTGGGAATCAGAGAATGGAACAGATAGGAGATCTAATGCTAGCAGTCATGAAAAGATCAATGAATAGTTATTTCCTTTACACTCTGACCAATACCATTGAGCCATCAAACTACATTGCAAATAAAGTTAGTGGTACATTATGGGATAACAAAATTGCCTACACCACGTATTTTGGAAGTAACGTCGAGTACATCCACGGAATCCACATGCTTCCCATCACCCCGGCTTCCTCCCTTATCAGAGGTCTGGCCTACGTTAAAGAAGAATGGAATAGCATATTGGCCAGTATTGTTAATAATTTAACCACCGGCTGGCTAGGGATATTAAGGTTAAATCAAGCGCTATTTGATCCCAAAAGCTCCTACCGTTTCTTCAGCTCCAGCTCTTTCTCCTCGCTGTACTTGGACAACGGCCAAAGCCGTACCTGGAGTCTAGCCTTCAGCGGAGGACTAGTCAATGTTCTTTAGTTAATATATGTTTTTTTGCAACCACCGTATTGTAGTTTTTACCCTCGGTAAACCGGTAAAACCGCTTATGTAAAGGCTTATGTCATCCGGGAGAGTAAGCAGAATTAGACCTGCACACTGCGAAAGTTGGGGTCACATAAAGCGAGCAGCCAATCAGAAGGCGTTAAATTCTGGTTTGTCAAACTGCGCTAACAAAACAAAAAAAAAACTGCGAGAAAAAAAAAAAAAGAGAGAAAAAAAAAAGAGCTCGGATATGCCGAACAAATTTGAGTTGTTTTAGTAGAAATCCGTAGTGCCGGGGTTATAGCTCTAAAAGATATAAGTAAATTTTTTCCCTTTCTACTTCTTTATCTTCTACTAATCTAGAATATCTAAGTTTATAGGACAATGTTCAAATCCATCATTTCCAAGCCAGGGGTTTTCACCTCATTAAGTCATAAGGTCACTGCTAGAAGCTTAGCTACTGCTGCTAGTAGTGAAGGTCAAAGATTGAAGAAATTTCAAATTTATAGATGGAATCCAGATACTCCAGAAGTTCAACCAAAGATGCAAACTTATGAAATTGATTTAAATCAATGTGGACCTATGGTTTTAGATGCTATATTGAAAATTAAAAATGAACAAGATGCCACCTTAACTTTCAGAAGATCATGTCGTGAAGGTATTTGTGGGTCATGTGCTATGAATATTGGAGGTACTAATACTTTAGCATGTTTATGTCGTATAGATACTGATACTTCTAAAGATTTAAAAATTTATCCATTACCTCATATGTTTGTTGTCCGTGATTTAGTTCCAGATTTAACTCATTTTTACAAACAATATAAATCAATTCAACCATATTTACAAAGAGATAATGCTCCAGCTGATGGTCGTGAAAATTTACAAAGTATTGAAGATAGAGCTAAATTAGATGGTTTATATGAATGTATCTTATGTGCTTGTTGTTCTACTTCTTGTCCTTCATACTGGTGGAATCAACAACAATATTTGGGTCCTGCTGTTTTAATGCAAGCTTATAGATGGTTAATCGATTCAAGAGATGAAGCTTCTCATCAAAGAAAAGAAATGTTACAAAATTCAATGTCTTTATACAGATGTCACACCATTATGAACTGTGCTAAAACTTGCCCAAAAGGTTTAAATCCTGGTAAAGCAATTGCTGAAATTAAAAAACAATTGGCTTTTGAATAAGCTAAAAGAAAAATAAGTGAATTGGTGATATCATTTGCATCTCCTCTAGTATTTATTTATTTATTTCCATAATCTAGTTACTCAACTTCAATACTTACTCACCTTTATTTCTCGTACGTTATTCATAATCTATTTATTCAAATACATATATTTATCTATTCAATGTAAATGGGTACCTGTAAATGGGTAATGGGTAAACCTTACCGAGATGCGGTGGTGCACGGGGTTTTGTTTAAAATTCTAACGGTTCTAATTCGATCGTTGCAACCTTACCAGTACAATATTCTTAATCATGAACTCATTACTGGTATCTTTGTATTCTAGGCTCGTTACTCATACCAGGGATTCGCCATGTTCCACACCGCTAGATAAATTGATTCATAGTGCGCTTGACCACGATTTAGCTATTGAAGAATTGAATCATTATTCAAAAATTGATAATAATCTTATTTTGAATGATAAATCAGCACTTAAGACTTTGAATAATGATAAAATCATTGGATCAGATCTAAGCCAAGGATTTCAATACTATAGGCCGAGCTCAAATGAAGAAATATATCAATTAAACGATTTATTTCAAGTATTAAATCAAATACCCGGGAGTGAAGTACCCAGAATAGTTTCAATAAGAAGAAATTTAATGATACTAATGTTAATTCCTTTAACTGAACAAGAATGTGAATTTAACGTTATTTATAAAGATAATGATATCATCATTGATTATAAATGGGATGAAACAACAACAAATGATACTTTAGTTGCATATGGTGGGTTTAAATTTGAAGAATTGATGACAAATAATCAATCAAATGATTCAACTTACTATACAGTAATAAATCAAACGATTAATGATTTGAATATCTTAATTACTGCAGAAATTGATTCTCAATCTAATGGAGATTATATTGAATTGAAAACTCATAATTATAAATCATCACCTAGTAAACTAGCTAAAAAATTATTGGTTAGTTGGTGTCAAACGAGGTTGATCAATTCGAATAAAGTTATAGTTGGATTTAGATCCGCTTCATCTTCGGGTAGATTTAAATTACATTCAATTAAGCATTATAATGATAACGATATACCGAAACTACTTTGTCGGAAAGAATACCGTATTCCTTTCCAAGATTCTTATATAACTTGTCAAGGATTACTCAAATGGTATAAAACGGTTATGAAATGGATTCAAATGCAAATTATCGATAAAAAGAATCAAGGTGATAAGAATGGTGCTTTTAATTTGAAATACTCGAAAACCCACCAATCATTACTTCTTAATACTACATCAACTGATATTGCAGAAAGTTTATTAAGAAATATATGTACATAGAATTAAAGAGATTTGAAAATAGATATATAGATTATTCGGAAATTGCATCTTGAAGTAATAATTTTCTTGAATGAATATCAAATTGATCTCTAACTTCTTCGAACTTCATTTTTTCTGGATCAACTTTTAAAACATGTTTATCTTTATAAGTAACTTCAATTATTGGTACTTCGCTAGCTGGAGAACTTTTAGATAAAACTTTATGATTTATTATACATGCTCCTCTCATCGACGATGGAATACTCGAAAGGAAAAGCCTAGCAGGCTTCGCACTGGCCTTGAAAGGATCGAATTTCACCACAACTTTAGAAAAATATTTGGTTATCATGGCTAGTTTAACTATATGGGTTGATCTATTAAATGGATGATTTTTCATCTTTTAGCTACTTTTTTTTTCATCTCGGGTGACTTGAGTTACTGCGAGTACGAGTAAATTATATACTTACTTTTTGACCCGTACATTTTTTTGTTGTATTGGACAACTGCTGCTGCCTTTCACAGCCAATTCTAAGACTTATCATTCGAAGGCACACCCGTAGTAAGTAGTAATATAAAGAAAATAATTTTTTAAGAAATTTTTAAGAAAAGAAGGAGTTTTTGAATTTTTGCCGAAAAATTACAAATTTCATCATAATTATTACTACCATCACCTCTGAAATCCTGAAAAATTGAAAAAAATTGCAAAAAGTTAAAGAAATTAAATAATATTCTAAGACTTATTGTTGGCTTAAAACTGGACCTACAAGCTTGCTCGTGCTTACAAGAAAGTTGTCAAATTTGAAACATGATGAGAAATGAAAAGTTCACTAGCATACAAATCAATTAATGGACGGAAAAGTTAAATTGCTTACAGAGCCATGGCTCAAATTTTGGATGCAAATTTCCGACTTTTAATTTTTACATCAGATGAAACAGTGTATGAATCAATACGTCATTATTAAAACTTTCTGGAAGCAAGCATATAATAATAAAACAAAGGGCTTTCAACTGTAGGAGAAGTATTGAAATATACCCCCACTCTGGAGAGAATAATCATGTACACAACTGATAGTTACTCCAATGATTATTCGATATCTCTACAATATTTTACGAAGGGACAACCATTTGGTTGGGGTGAAGAGTATAGGTTAAATACTTGTAGTAAAGTTAATAGCACCCCTTAAAATAAGCACTTATTTTATAGCATGAGGTAAAAAATAAAACGAGATAAAGACTTAAGGGTTTGAGGTGAAAATAAGGTCAATACGATGAAAATAAGATGCTAATAAGTGCCAATGAAGGTGCATTATACATAAAGTAAGGGTAAGATTGACATGGCAAAATAATTTAAAGGGTCTCATTAAGCTGATATTTTTTTTTTCTTTTTTCACTAGTCCTCTGGGGATTTACACCTTAATTATAACAATAGTAGTAGGATTAAGAGTGGAACAGCAATATATCGAGCCGAAGGCTGATAATCGTGCGGCAAATCCACCCTGTAGAGGAATAAAAAATATTTAACATAAAATCTTAACCAGTAGTTTGAAGTCAAGAATAACGTCCATATAAGGAATCAAGAAATATTTTTGGTTGTTCTGTCTTGAACGGATTCTAAACGGTAAACTTAAACAGACTTAATTTGAGCCAAAATTGGAATATAGGAATAAACGAAACACTGTTGAACAATTTGGAATAAAACCATCCTAAAAGGAAATGACTCTTTCACTACAAATATTTAACAAAGTTTAGTTGTGATTATTTGGTTTTGGACCCTTTTACTTTATGGGAGATAAAATTTAAACAATAAAAATATTTGAAATTAGTTTATTCTATTTGTTCGTTATGTTGTTTGTTGATTACAATAAACCAGCAATATTTCTAAGAATAAAGTATGGATCCGATCGTTAGCCGATGGTAGAATCAGAAGACTACAAGACTAAGGACTACCGGAATCGAATAAGACTACCTTATTGGGCAAAACCATCCTAATAGTAGATTACTACTCAAAGGGTAGTACATTACCAATGAGTAAGGCCGAGTAAGGCAGTAGAGATAGGAAAGAACATGGCTCACAAAGAATAACAGTTATGAAATATGTTCAAGTTTAGTTTCTTTGTTAAAGAGAGTCGTGTGGGTTGAACAAGGTCCCTTCAAAACAAAGGGTTTTCAAAAACTGGCGTTATACATGTTGATATTTTAAACTATTCAAGGAGATATCAAAAGGAATTGAAATTTGGGCGTAGTGGTGCTACCTGGACTTATACGTTTACTCAAAAATACACGTTTAACTGTTCCACCACTGGATCTGATAATGTAGGTAGAGATAAAACGAGAGCGAGGCGAGTCACAAGACATTTTGTAACTCAGCCTGTCAAACTTATTAATAAGATAGTGATTTAATGGTTGAGCCAATCAATTTACAACGATAAATTTACAACGATAAAGTTACAACGATAAAGTTACAACGACGGTTCACCATTACGAAAACCAAAGAATTCAAAATAATCCATTGAAGTTATAATTAGATGGATAAAGAATGCTTTAACAATCAATGCTCGAGATTCGCGTCGTTTGTAATTCTCAAAGTTTGATTTCGTTAAACTGATTTTCATTTGTTTAGTTTAATTTTCATTTGTTGAAGGAAGATATCCATAACCAATGACAAAGATTAGACCCAGCTTCTAATCAACCCATCAGGTACTACAGGTGCCAAGCTGATAACTACAACGATCAATTAAAGTAATAACTAATGATAACTAATTAGTATAATTAAGTGCGTAATAAAATTACGGATGCAAAAAAAACCGTGAGTGAAAAAGCCGACTTTATGATTCGAGTAATTACAAACAAATTCATGAACCTTGAACCACGGAGAATAAGGTGATGAGGAAACATACTTACCCAAAGATATTTTTGGCTCTTGAAGGTATGGTTGTAAAGAAATAATTAGCGAATCAACAGCATCCTGAAATATAAAACGTGCTAAACTTAAGAGAACATGAGTGATGATGCAATGCTAACAATCAAAAAGGAGCTACAAACATGATTTATAGTAATTATAACCAACTTTAAACGTCAAGGGAGATTACCTGCACTGGTTGTAGTTATTGTACCACTATTTTGAAGTGAAGAAGGCTTTTTACTTCATCAATAATTTTGTGTTTAGAAACGTATGTGCAACCGGTTTTTTTTTTTTTTTGGGAACACGATAGACCATTACTAAAGTCCATAAGACTTAGACATGTATGAAATTACGCATGGAGACCACCACACCCGCATCACCCCAGAAGTACCTTTCACCAAGGGTGTATTTGCCATATTTTCTTCCAATATTTCATGTTTCCGATGATGTATTGCAGCTCCTCAATTGCGCAAATTTGCAGTCTATTTCATTGAGCCTCTTACCTGATTTTATTTCTTCTTTTAACTCCAATTTGCTCCGTGCTTTCGAGTACCACTACCGTCAATCGACAGCTTCGTAGATGAGTCGAGTTTCTTCCAATTGCTATTGTATTGGTTGTTATTTATTTCACCTATTGAGGTTGCATTGTTCTCTCTCTTTTTTTTTTTTTTTTTTTGTTTTTTGACTAGTCGATTGTTCAAGGGTTTAACAATCCGCTACCCAAGAAGGATGTGCAACAAGCAAACGTGAACCTGTCGGATTTTATCTTATTAATTTCATGGATTTATTCCATTATATCTTCTAATTCCTAGTATTTTTTACGCAGTTCATGCAACATAATTACTTCTACTTCTTCATAATATGAGCTCTTTCCACTAACCGGGGTTTCTTTTCTTTATTGTGTGGCTCACTTCAATTTTCGAGTTCAAAGCAAACATGTTGAAGGAACCCTCTATAATCGGTAACAGTAACTTCCCTTATATCTTGTGCTGCATCCTATTGTTGGTTATCCCAGCATGCATCCTTTCCCTTGTTGAATTTTTTTTTTTTTTTTTTTTTCAGTTTTCTTTATTTGAAATTTCCTTTCAATTGTTAAGCTTAATGAATCTAGAAAAATCAAACTTCTGGAAACAATCAAAACCATTACAAAAACGATTTAAATTTTTATTTAGCTGTAATCAGCATTAGCAAGAACCCGTCTACCAATTCAAAATGTTTTATAATCCTTTGATTTCGCCAGTTTAAATTCATCCGATTTCTTTCCTTTTCTTCTTTTTTTTTTTTCATTACAGAGAAAACTTTTTTTTTTTACAGAGATATCTATAAAGGTATAACAGAGAACAACCTTTACCTATTAAAAAAAATTAATAATTAATAATTCTTTTTAATTCTTCCGTTAATATTCATTTATTTTCTTATTCTCCACTGAATCCTTTCTTCTAGTGCTGAATTCAATTCATTCATATCCCCTCGTTTTATTCTCTTAATTACTTCTTAATTTAATAGGATAATAACTTGTCTGGATCTTAAAAATAATCTTTCTTACTTTTTTTGGTCCCAATTTTTTTTTGCAATCTAAAAGTTTTGTCTCAAAAAATCGTTTTTTTTTCCCTTTCAGTCAATTTATTTTAATCGCGAAAGTTTTACTCAATGATTTTCTCCAAATCTACTGCAGTTACTGTGGCCTTAGCCTCTGCCTCCTTTTTAACTAATGTCAATGCTAACAATAGATTCTTGAATGATGACTATGCTGACTTAGCCAAAGACCAACCTTCAAACTCCTACTGTTTAGGCCAAGATATCGTTCAAGTCGGTGAGTCTGTTGATTTAAATGGTGAATCAAATCATCACGTTTTAGAATCCTCTTCTGGTGCTGGCGCCAAAAGATCCTTAGCTAGTGGTGGTATTGCTGCTGGTGTTGGTGCCGATGTCTTAGGTAGCACTGCCGACATTGGAGCTGGTCTTGGTGGTTCTATTTTGAAAAGACATTTAATTGACGGTGCTGCTGCCATCGGAGCTGATGCTGATCTCTTAGGAGCTGTTTCTGCTGGTGCCGGTATTGGTGCTGGTGGCTCTATCTTAAAGAGAGAAGATG
>NW_017963737.1:160466-319126 GCF_001661395.1 Hyphopichia burtonii NRRL Y-1933 | reverse complement strand
AAAAAAAAAAAAAAAAAAGGGTGGGAGTCTTAGGTTTAAGATATAGGACACTGTGCGGTAATGAGCAATGCAACTGAAAGCAATATAGTAAATTGAGTTAACCGATGGTCAACGACTTGAAAATTGATATTATACAATCCACTGACTTATACAATTTATCCAGTCCAATCGATTATACCAGTAACAATTGGGTGGTATCAATATCAGCTTAGTCGGTTGATATGCTGAGTAGTCGGCGGGTAATTCCAAGAATCCAACAGCTGGCTACAATTGGCTAGATATGGGTTATTGAGTGTTACAATTACAATCAATTAGTTAGAACGGTATAGCATACACAAATCAACGAAGATCAAGAAGTTAAGCTAAAGAAGAGCTGGTAATAAAGAAGATGTGGTGATAAAGAAAAGAAGGAAGTATTTGTCGGTGGCAAAATAGACGCCTATTGAAGAAGTAGCAACCAAAAGGTGGGTGTGGGTGGGCGCACGCCCTCCCTTTGTTTTGGTGAATGCACACCCTACTCTCTTTCTTCTATTTTCGGTCAACGCACACGCAGCGGCGCTGGCGGTGGACGACCCGTGCACCGCGCAGACCTCGGCCGGGTCGCTTTGGTTTGCCCGGGACTCGGGTGTTGTGCACGTGACTCGCCAGGTTTTGCAATTTGGTTATCAGAAACCAATTAAATTCGAGGATTATTCACGGAACCAATTACAAAGTTTATCAGCGAAAAGAATGCAAATTTAGCCAGAAGAAGTATTTATGGGTTTTTTAATTGTAGTAATAGTAGAGAGTATTTATTATTGAACTTATTTAACTTATTCAAATATATGCTTTATTTTTGATAAGCAATCCGAAAGATACTGTCAGTAATAGTTTTTTTTCTTTTCTTTTGCAATTTTATTGGTATAAAGTTGATTCGGATATCCCCGTAATGAATCATTCAATTAACTCAGGAGGACTTGATTCATCATCAACGGTATCTTCAACAACAACAGCTACTAATAGTCCATTTAATCAGAATAATAATCATCAACGAGGTAATATAGAAGAAAGTAATTCTTATCAAGAAGAAAAAACAAGAATAACTAATAAATTCCATTTTAATTTGATTGATACATCAAATCATTTTAATTTAAATGATGATGATTCAACAAGTGCAGAAAAATTATGGAAATTATATCATAAAGCAAAAGAATCATTACCATATAAGAAAAGAATGGAAAATTTAACTTGGCGAATGATGTTTGTTAATCATATTAAAGATCAAAAATCTAAAGAAGAGGAAGCTGAAGTTAAAAATGAAGATGAAGATTATCATCAATTTTTAACTTCACCAGTTATAAATTCAATCAACCAAAAGACATCTCCTAATTTAGATCCTGCAGCTGATGAATTTGATTACGTTGCTCATATTAGAAAAATGGGACAAGATGATTCATCTACTTTCACTAATCCAAATAATCTGAAGAAAAGATCAGCGCCATTTTCTCCGTTGATTCTTGCTTCAAATGGCACGGATATCCCAAATCCAATTCCAAATAACCCAATTCCAAATTCAAAAAACACCCATTCAAATCTTTCCGCTTCACTAGCAGCTGCTAAAAGAGAAAATAACTTGGCCAAAGAAAATGGCGGGTTTGCATTTTCATTAGATCCATTAGCTTTTGAATCTCCAATGAACAATATTTCAAACTCATTACCTTCATCAACATCGATATCTCAAACTTCAAAATTTTCTCCTCAATCAACAAATTCTTTTGATAAAAAAGAACTGCCGTTAACTACTATTGGGCCTTCATCAATATTAAATAATAATCAATTATCGAGACAAGATCATTCGATGGTTAGTCTAATGGATCATTTTAATAAATCAAGATCAACCACTCCGTTCACTTCTCATTCCCAATCTTTACAAAATCCACCCCAATTCACATTACCAGGACAATCGATTGATTCATTACATCGAAATAATTCATTTCTTTCATCTGCTCAACAATCACCGGCATTTGATTATAAATCAAATAGTTATTTCGATAATTTTGATCATCCCCCTTCTTCAAATCATCATCATAGATTAAGTATTGCTTCAAGTACTTCTTCCACCATTAATCAAAATAGTAATGGACAATCATTTAGTTTACCTTCAACTTGGAATGAATCTTTTATAAATGATGATAATTTATCAACGGCAAGTACTTCAATATCAAGCCATAATCAACCAGATTATAATAAAAGAATGGTTAAAAAATCAAGATCTTCCACAATAACTTTAAGCACTAGTCCATCATCAAATTTAAAGAAAAAAAATAATGAAACAATAATAACAACTCCACAATTACCTTCATCGAATTCTAAAAAAATTAGTAATGATGAACTGACGGTTTCTTGTACTAATTGTCATACTAAAACAACTCCGCTTTGGAGAAGAAATCCTCAAGGAGAACCTTTATGTAATGCCTGTGGATTGTTTTTGAAATTACACGGAGTAGTCAGACCATTGAGTTTGAAAACTGATGTGATTAAAAAAAGACAACGAGGTGCAAATAATCCAAAAAAGAATAAATCAATCAAAGATGGCGACGATTTAAATCCAACTTCAATAAAAAAATTTGATGATGATAAAAAAAATTTATTTAAAAGAAGAAATGAAAAAAATCAGCCATTACCTGAACAATTCTTCGATGATTCAAATAAGTCATTACACCCAATTAATGAACTTGATCATCATTCAACCAATTTTTTCGAAATTAATCAAAATAATCAAATCAAAAATGAAGACACCAATCATAATATGATGATTGATCATTCAAATGATGAAAATCAAAACTTGGACTGGCTCAGTATGAACCTCTAGACTTCATTTCGTTCTGTAATTATTATCCTTAGCTTTATTCAATTCTAGCATCTAATCTTTTTTAAATAGAATATTTAATGCAAAAAAAGCAAGTCTCTTTTTGTTAATACAAATTTCTCACTGTAGTTTTTTTTTTTATTATTTTCTTTAGTTAGTGCTTCTTTCCTTAAGAATGTCAGTAAATAAGTATCCCAAACTCATTATTGAGTTCTGTGCTCGTTGTAAATGGCATATGAGAGCAGTTTGGTATCTTCAGGAAATCATGCAAACCTTCAGTGATCCTGCCAAAAACCTAATCCCCGATATCTCCCTTCAACCAAATTATCACCAGCCGGGAATCTTTCAAATAATCTTGGTTAAAACTGAAGATTCTGAACCTGAAATCATTTATAAAAGAAGGTTCAAGAAAAGTGACGAACTACAAAATGAATCATATTACTTTGATGGGTTTCCTGATTCAAAATTATTGAAAAGTTTAATTAGAGATTCCTTATGGCCAAATGAAAATTTGGGACATATTGATAAGTATACCAAAAGCGATTTTTTAACAGACTCCAATGATTGCACCGATTGTAAAGTGCACGGAGCATAATAAACTCTAAATATATTACCTATATAAAGAGGTACCATCTAAAAATAATAAATAAAAGACAAAGAAAGAAATGAAGGAGACTTAAAAAAAAACTTGTATAAGACAACATAATAGATTATTCAACATTATCGTTCAATGCTTCGGAGGCCGTTATATCATCCCAACCATTTTCTGCAACAACATAAGGTAAAGATGAACCCAAAATACCAAAATGCAATGCGTTGTTAGGTAAACCGAGTAGTGACTGGTACTGTTTAATGACAAACGTTGGAGAGACGTTTTTAGTCCCGGCAGTAGCTGGAAGCTGCTGCTGCGACTGTTGTGCTTGTGCTTGTTGTGGATTCTGGGCCTGGGGCTGGGTCTGGGTCTGTGCTTGTTGCGGCTGTTGTAGAGTTAACGCATGGTTATTCACCGGACTATAGTTCTGACTATCATCAACATAGGTTTCACCTCTTCGTCCTGCCGCTTGGTAGTTGATTTCCTTGGTGATTTGCTTCCACTTGTGTTTTTCCCCCGCCATCAAGAGTTGTTTCAAAATCTGAATATCTTGAGGAGTGAATTTGGGACTGTAAGGGTAATTTTGGCCATCCTGCTCGGGTTGGCCCTTGGGTAGATGCTGCGGTAATTGCTGGTAGTATTGCTGTTGGTACTGGCGTTGTTGCGGCTGTTGGTGTTGTTGGTGCTGTTGGTGCTGTTGGTGCTGTTGGTGCTGTTGGTGCTGTTGGTGCTGTTGGTGCTGTTGGTGCTGTTGGTGCTGTTGGTGTTGGTGTTGAGGCTGCTGGTATTCGTACGGATAACCTGAATTGTAATTGGAATTGTAACTAGAATTATAATTATTACCACTCGACATTATTGGATTAAAGGGTGCAGGAAGACTAGTTGATTCAAAATGAAACATATTTCACTGGCATTAAATCCACCCTTATATGGAAATATATAAAATAAAGAGAATTTTGGGGGTCTTAACGAAAATAAAAGTCTAAATCAATCTTTCATATATATTATATACTGCAAAAGCAAAAGCAAAAGCAAAAGAAAGAAAGAAAGAAAAAAAAAAAAGATATTGCCCTCGTAATCCTTGTAATCCCGCCTGGTCAATCGGTGGGCTCTACAATCAGGCTGACTCGGTGGGTTGACGTGCGATTTAAATGATATAACCTTATAAGCAGAAATGTCTGGTGAAAAGAAATGTCCGATGGCATAAAAAGAAATCAACCACCGAAGGAAATGTCACTTACAATCAGCTTCTAAAAGATCGTATGTTTAAAAGGCCCACTTGTTGGGCTATAACCATAATGTACTACTTCTAATTATAAGGCGTTCTAATCATTTTTTACGGGCTTGAATAATACAAAGCAGAATCCGCCTTTGTCTTCTTTGTAAGGAAACAAACAACAACAAAAAAAAAAAACAATTTCACTTACACTTTGCACCAGCTCGTAAAATAAAAGGTTAAACAGAAGTCCTATTTGATAGTTCGAGTTATATTATTTATCACCACGGAACAAGTGATCTCTCGCTAAAGTGTCCAGCATAACCTTAAACAGGGTATTTTCTTACTCGTAAATCGGTATCTGTCCCCAGTCACCAGTGCATCTAGTTATCTTGCGTCTACATGGGAGAATTGGCCGTATCTTGAATGTAGATTGACTTTATGTATAATCTATACTACTATTCCATTTCAGAATCATCCTCTTCTTCTTCTGCTGCTGCTTCTTCTTCGCTGCTGCTGCTGCTGCCCTGCAGAGAATCAAGGTCTAGTTTGTAAGAGACGGGTTTTCGATTTGTACTTCTTGCTCTGGCCCCTCTGCGTCCGCCCTCTGGGGACGTCGATGCTTGTGGGGTTGTTTCGATTAAGTCATCCAATTCGTCTTTGATGCTCATCTTGCCCTTGGCCGGTTTTGCGGGTAGTTCTTCTTCACTATCAGAAACCACGATTTCCGGCTTTTGTTTGCCAATATCGTTCATCCCCAATAGTAAATCATCATCACTATCACTGAAAATGGAATGGACAACCGGTTCTTTGTTTTCCTTTTTGGGCACTGGCTTGGTCTTGGTCTTGGACTTGGCCGGGGGCTGGGCCTCTTCACTAGAGCTTTTATTGAAAAACGATAGCATGTCTTCTTCTGGATCAGCTTTGTCAAATTTCAAACTTGCTTGAGTCTTTTCAACTGGTTTGGTGGTTTCCTTGGTGGTTCCCTTGGTGGTTTCCTTGGTGGTTTCCTTGGTTGGTTTCGCAGGTTTCTTAATTGTAGGCTTTTTCTTAGCTGGTTCTTCTTTATCTTCATTTTTTCTTTTGGTAGTCTTACCTTTCCTCTTGGTAGCTTTATTTGGAATAATACTATTTCTTCTTTCAAAATCATCCGCTAAAAATTTCTCCCATTCTTGTAAGAAGATATCTAAATCCGAATTCCATAAATCTTTAGCACTTAATTTTAATAATTCAGTTAATTCTTTTTGTTTTTCTTCTTGTTGTTTCAACAATCTTTCAAATCTTTCTCTAGTCAAGGACCAAATTGCCATTCCCAATAAATAATCATATTGCGAATAAATTGATTCTGGTCTATGTTCACTTTCTTCTTCTCCGGCTAAATTATTCACTCCACTAGCATTTAATTGACTAATATCTCCAATTTCTTGTTCTTCTTCTTCAATTAATTCTTCATCATCAACAAATAATCCACTTCTTTCCGTTGTTTCTTTAATTGCTTTACCATTTCGGTCAAACCTAACAAATTTATGATTTAATAAGACGTCAACTAACTCACTTCTCTTCTTATTGGATACAGTAATTTCTCGATCAATGATTGCCTTAATGAACCTAGCTTGTTCACTCAATTTAACCAATTGATTTTGTAAATCATCAGTCATAAAATCTTTACGTTTTTGATAATATTCAAGCCTGACATAATAGAAATCTCTTAATATATCATTTGGTCGATCATATTTTTTAATTCTACCCATTGGATCAAACGCAACCATATTACTTAAATTAATCGTTGATATTAATCTAAATCTTTCCATTAATCCCATCTTTAATGATTTGGCCATTTCTTCACTACTCAATTTAATAATAAACTTGATATTCAACCCATGATGTTCTTCAACATCTTTAATCCATGGTTTAACCTTATCGGTCCCCAATCCTGATATTAAATACTCCTTCATATTATTGGTCCAGGTCTTAACCGGTATTTCAGTAATTTCTAATGTTGTGTTATCAATTTGCTCAATTCTTCCAAGTACTTTGAACTTATCTCCTCCGTTCTGTTCAATAGTACCTTCCCATCCTCTATACCAAGGTATTAACTCTTCTAATTCTTCCCCATTCATTAATCTTTTAATATTCTCAACAATATCAGTTGGATTGAATGATGGAACATTGGTAGACCACCCAGTACCAATCCCTTCTGCTCCATTAACTAATAACATTGGAAGTACTGGCAAATACCATTCGGGTTCAACATACTGCTCGTCATCCTGAACATAAGTATATAATGGTTGATCCAAAGGATTGAAAATCTTTCGTGTAATCTCATTAAGTTGAGTAAATAAATATCTTGGTGCTGCAAAATCTTTACCACCGGCTGCTCTTGATCCAAATGCTCCTAATGGTTTCAAAATATTTAAATTATTGGACCCAATAAAATCTTGGGCTAATCCAATAATAGTTTGTGTTAATGATTGTTCACCATGATGATACCCAGTATGATTACCAACATAACCCGCTAATTGAGCAACTTTGATTTCTCCCTTTAAATTTCTTTTGTTAACCCCAAAAAGTACTTTTCTTTGGCCCGGTTTGAAACCATCCAATACTGATGGAATTGAACGAATATTATCAGCCATTGAAAATAAAATCAATTCTTTATTAATGAAATCACTAATTGGAATGATTTCGAGATTTGGATCTAAATGGGTACCCGGTTGAAAAGCTTGCAACCAATCTTTTCTATCATCAGCCTTCTTTTTAGAAAATGCAAGATCAATTAACCCACGATCATCTCCTTCTAATTCATGGAAGGTTTTCATATGTTTATCTAAAGCTGCAAAATATTCACGAGCTTCTTCTGGTAATGAAGTACCTAAACCTTTATAATACTTCTGAGTCCAACGACAGGTTTTACCAGTGGTCTCACGCCATTCTTCAAATTCAGGCATAGTATAAAATGGAATTTTTTCAGCTTTATTATTTCTACCTTTAATTGTAACTTTAACAATTGGAGTGATAAATTCTAATAAAAATCCTGGAATTTCTAATAATCCAGGGAAACTTGTTTCGAAAAAATTGATAAGTAACCCTTTGATATGTGAACCATCATGATCTTGATCAGTCATGATAATTATATGGCCATATCTTAATTGATCGATATTTTCTTTAGTATACTTTTTTTTATGTTGTAATCCCATAATTTGTTTGATAGCATTGATTTCAGCATTTTTCGAAATTTGATCAGGAGTTGCTTCTCTGACATTAAGTAATTTACCTCTTAGTGGGAAACATCCATAATAATCACGCCCAACAACTGCTAACCCGGAAACTGCCAATGATAGCGCAGAATCCCCTTCAGTAAGAATAAGGAAACAGTCACGACTTTGTTTAGTACCAGCCTTATTGGCATCAACTAATTTCACATTTTTAACTCTTGATTTTCTTGAACCATCAGCTTTTTGTAAAGCTTTATCATGATTGGCACTAACAATAGATCTTATTTTATCAACAATACTAGTTTTCAAAATTTTATTAATAAGTGAATCAGTGACTTGAAATTTTTCACTTGATTTACCACCAAACTGTGAAACTCTGGTAGTCAATTGTTCTTTTGTTTGAGAAGTGAACGCAGGATTTTCAATTAAACAATTAACAAATAAAAACATATTATTTCTAATATCTTGAGCTTTAATCATTAATTTTTTATTCTTTTCCTTTTTAGCTAAAGTTTCAGTTAATTTTGAAATAATTTGATCAGAAACGTATTTAACATGAGTACCACCAGTAGTTGTAGCAATTGAATTAACGAAACTAACTTGGTTAAAATTACCATCACTAACCGAAAACCCAATTTCCCAACGATCACTTATAACTTCATGAACTAAAGGAGCATAGATTTTATTAGTATCATCTGGATCGATTGGATCCTCAGCAACAGCTTTTAGTGCTTGAACATACATTTCAATATATGATTTAAAATTCTTAATACTAAGTTTTTTATCATTCAAGTAAATGTTACAATCTTTAACAGTACCACATAAATCATAAACTCTTCTTCTCAAAACTGATAAAATTTGATCATCTAATGAATCCATATTAAATTTCAATAAATCAGGTTTAAAACTAACTCTTGTAAATTCTTTTTTCGATTTTAATTGAGTTATCTTCGGCTTAGAAACTTTTGACATATTATTATTCCATGTTTGTTTATAAGATAAACCAGTATTAGCATCAGCAGTTTCTAAAATGAATTCAGTTGAAAAAATATTACATAATTTAGCCCCATAACCATTACGACCCCCAGTAACTTTTTTCTCATCATCATCATAATTCGAAGAAGTTAATAAATTACCAAAAATTAACTCAGGGATATATATTTTCTCCTTTTCGTGTATTTCAACTGGGATACCTTTACCATCATTCATGACAGAAATTAAATTATTTTCTGGATCTATTTTAACTTTAATATTCTTCATTGATGGATCTCTTATCTTATTATCGGCAGCATTAACTAAGATTTCATCGAAAATCTTGTATAACCCGGGAACTATGGTAACTTCTTCATATTTCATTGATTCCAGAACTGAATCAAAACTCCACATTTTAGTTGGTGTTTTTTCAACAGAACCGATATAAGTATCTGGTCTTTTCAAGATATGCTCCAATTGAGATAACTTTTGGTATTGTTCTGAAGCGTTTGATTTCTTCTTAGCTGGAGCATTCGAAGTATTAGTGGCATCCTGCAATGGTTTTGGTGGAGATTTCTTTTTAACAGCAGCTGGTGTTTCAGTAAACTCTTCAGAACCGTCGGAAGAGATGTATTCTGCTTCGGATACCGAGGCTGAATCTTCAAAGTCACTCATCGATCACTGTATAATGAACAAGTCGAAGAACAAGAGTAGATTAAGAAGAACAGATGTGTATTGAGTTATCAAAAGCCGGATCTATTTGATATTTCGCTGTAAAACGCGCTTGTATTTTTTTTTTTTTTTTTTGTCATTACTCAACGCGTTAAAAGACCATGGTCGTAGGCCCTGTAGTAGGTCTATAGTAAGTCTATGGATGCTTCATAGGGTAGGCGGATGTATGAAGAGCTGGCTAATGGTGTGAGTGCCGGAAATTGGTATGGAATAAACTTAGAAAAGAAGGTGATTGGGAAAATAAGGCTGCAAAATGGAATTTTTTGCAAAAAAATGAAATTTTTTGGAAAAACCTTGCAAAATTACCAAATTTCTAAACTTCGAAACCTTTACACTAGTAAACATTTAATAAAATATCATTATATGCTAATATTATACAAAACCTACTTATTTTTTGATTTTTTATTCATTAAATTCTTTTGAATTCTTTCAAATTCATCATCGTCAACATCTCTATGAGATCTTTTATCACCTTTTTTATTTAAGTACTTTGATTCCAAATTATCAATCAAATTGTTCAACCGGTTATTTTGTCTGCTTTGGATCAAGCTTTTCAAATCGCTTTCATTTCTTAAATTTCTATTTGATTTATCCTTTATTGTTTTTTCTAATTCTTTTGCTTCTTTTGCTTCTTTGGCCAATTTCTTTAACATTTGTTTAACTTTAGTTTTACGGGATCTTTTATATTTTTCAAATGATTTGATGATATTTTTATTTTCAACCTCTAGTTCGTCCTCATCAATAGCATTTTCAATTATTTTGAAAACACGATTTTCTTCCAATTCGTCGAATTCAAGATGGGGTATAACTTCAAATAACTTTAAGAAATCTCCTTCATAATAAACAAAGTTATTTAGTATGTCATTCATTTCTTCTGTTGAATTTTGATACTTCAATTTATCTTCTTCAATCATTTCAATAGTGATTTTTTCATTCATTCCCTCAAAAAATTCTTTCCAATCAAAAACCTCATCATCTTCCACATCATCTCCATAGCCTAACGATCCAAGAGTATCATAGCGATTTCTTTTAGCCGGGTCAGATAATATAGAATATGCAAATTGAAGTTTGGGGAAATGATCTTTATCAACATTACTTTCAGATGTCTGTTGAAGTTTATCGGGATGATACTTTAAACAAAGTTTCTTATATTGTTTCTTGATTTCAATCGGAGTGGCCGATTTATCCAATTCCAACACCTCATAGGGATCAATATCAGGGAATGCAATAGCCATTTTAAAGGATAAAAGCTAAAGAAGGTGATTGCTTGTTCTAAAACAAAAACTTTTTTGGTTGTATATTTTTTTTTTTTTGACTTCTTCTCAGAATTTCTACACAGGAATAGTTGCAATTATAATGAAGTGCAGCATTTTATTAACTATCTAAATACTTATTTGAGTTCAGCCAAAGAGTCTTGAATGGCCTTGGTGAGTTTTTCGACGTGGCCATCGTAAACAGAGACACCCATGTGACCAACTCTGAAATATTTACCAAGCAAAGCTTTATGAATACCACCGGCAACGGTGAAACCTTTGGAACCAATTTTGGCAATAAGATCATTACCATTGATACCATCAGGGAAATAAACTGCGGTTAATCCACTGGCAGCAACTTTTTCATTGAGAGGTAAGATTTTCAAGCCTAATTTAGATAAGTTAGATTTGAAGTCGTTCGAGACTTTTTCATGTTTTGCAAATCTTTCATCTAGACTTTCGCTCAAGATTTCATCCAAGGAAACTTTCAAAGCAGTAACTGTTTGAACGGCAGGAGTGGCAAAATAAGCTGGTTTACCACTTTCATAAGCCTTCATGATTGGAGTCCATTTTTTCAAAGAAGCAAAAAAGGAAGAATCTTTTTCTCTAGCTAAAGCTTTGGAAACTGCTCTAGAAGAAGCAAAGCTGATTGATAAACCTGCTGGAACCCCAATAGCTTTTTGGGAAGCAGACAATGCATAATCAACCCCCCATTTATCGAATTCAAGATTTTCAACTCCAATGGAACAAACCCCATCAACAACGATTAAAGTTTCTGGTGACTCCTTTTTAACAATTTGGGAGATTTTTTCAACGTCACTAACAACAGAGGTCGAAGTATCAACATGAGTAATAGTAATTGCAGCATATTTATTTGATTTCAATTGCTCACTGATTTTGTCAAATGGAACAACATCACCAACTTCTGCAGTAATGACATCAACATCGGCATCGTAAACCTTTAAAGCTTCGGCAAAGGAGTCAGAGAAAAACCCAGTTGATAATACCAAAACTTTATCACCAGGATTGATCAAATTGGCACCAACAATATCCCATCCTAAAGTACCGGAACCACTAATCACATATGGTTGGGCATTGGCATCGGTTGATTTAAACAACTTTCTAGTATTAACCAAAGCACTTTGGAAAGTCTTAACAAATTCCGGTGAGGTATGTGCTTGTGATGGGGTGGCCATGGCATAAAGAACTGGATCGGAAAACTCAATTGGACCAGGAATCATGGTCAACTTGTGTTCTTCTTGTTTATATGGAACAGACATTTTGGTATGATAAGCAAATCTCTGAATATGACGGGGAAAAGGTGTTCGAAATGAAAGTCTACTTAATTGAGGTGTTCTTAGTGGAAATCTACTCAATTGAAGTGTATACGTCAACATATATGTCAATGGAAAAGAAGAAGCAACTGTTCAACTTTATATCCCCGGTTGAGTCCCCACGAATTTGTCCCCGTCGCCCTTTAATTTTTCACTGGCTGGAGATACCCGTCGGTCCGATAAGTGTGGGTGTATGGGGGTATGATGTACGGGTGTGGACTTGTTGCTGCAACGTTTGTGGGCAATGGCTGTAAATTTGTGGATTTGATGTCCCATTTTCCACCAACTGGTTCTTGTTGATAACGATGACGGGGCGGATTTTGGTGCTTGGCCACTCTCCGACGCTCTCGTACCTTGGGTGGGTGTTTTCCGGATCAAATTACCACCTTACAGTATGTCTTTTGAAGAAATCCGTTAGCAAGACGGGGCCAGAACCCTGGCTTTTATTTAGACCCAATATCGAAGATCCACTAGTGTTCCATCCGAACCAGACATACGAGACAATCGAGCAGTTGAGTATGTATAACGGGCCGGCATTTGACTTTGTATTTTTTGATTATTATTATTGGCAACATTATAAAAATACGTTAATGAAGATGATTGGGTTTGGGTCGATAATTTTGGTTGATGTTAGAGAGGATCCTTGGTTATACGAGAAAGTGCAAGCCCAGTTGAGTCAATATGCGGTGTTGGCAATAAGTTCTGAAATTGATTGTAGAATTATTAATGAAAATTTAAAAGTTTTGCAACTTGTTTGTTTGGGAGAAATGAGAATTGGGGTTCCAATGGCCGGGATCCAGAATCCATTAACATTCAATGCAATTGAAATCCCCGATTCAATAATGGGGGCAAAATTATCGGATTTGACCCTGACTTATAAAAAAAACCACGAAAATCAACATTGGATTAAAATAATTTCTTATGGGTTTCACGAAAAACTTATTAGAGTCATTTGGAAAAAATTGTTCACTATGATGTGTTTCCACGTCCCCACGGTTATCTTTGGAGATCATAACCTCAACTCATTAAAGAATATTGCTACATCAAAGAATATGATGCAAGAAATTTTCCAAGAATTGATATTAATTTGTAATGAATTGAAAATTGAAGGTATTTCAAATAGCTTATTTGGTCATTTAAATTTATTAGAAAACTTGAAGGAATGGAATCGAATTGCTGCTATTTCAAATAAACCTTTTCTACCTTCTTCAATTATTGCAAATCCATTATACTATGATTTTAGTCAAGGCAGAGGTTTAAATATTGGATCGATTTTATCGAATATTTCATCTCTTAATATGGAACTAAAACAATTCAGTTCAATCAGTCTCATTTTCACTATTTTATTCCATATTAGATTTGGTCAATCAAATTTATTCCAACTCAAAAGGAATAAATCTCCTTTTACCCAAACCGGAATTGTTAATGGGATATTACCAAATAAGAATATGATGAATTACGCACCGTTTAACCCGTTACCACCGCCGGTGTTCATTGGGATGGTTTTGATAGACGAAAAAGACGAATACGAAGACTTAAAAGATTTAATCAAGGGAACTGAAGACTTTACTTATGGTGAAGAATTCCATGATGCTCCTCCAGCACCACCCCAACAGTCTCTACCACCAGCACCACCCCAGGCTTTACCAGCACCCCCACAGTCTCTACCTCTACCACCACCCCAGGCTCTACACCCACCAGCTTTACCGGCGCCCTTTCCCACTAAGCACAGAACAAAGAAGCCGTTCGTTCATATGCATCCAATCACATACACCAATAGCGAAATGCTTCGGTCCCACACCGAAATGCTCGATGCTCTTAAGTTCAATAGGCTAATGGACACCTCCACCTCAAGTAGATACGGCGACTTGGATACCTCTACTGCAATTCTACATAGTGCCAATAGCAGCAGAGGTAGTGGATCAAGCTTTCCAAAAAAAAATACGCACTAAATATCATCGCAATATATTCACTGTACTTCACGGTACTTCACTGTATTACTTCACTGTATTACTTCACTGTATTACTTCGCTGTATTACTGTACTTACTACCCACTGTATTCCTGTATTCCTACATCATGAACCATTCACAGCAGGCAGTTTCCAAGGACATTCATCTCAAAGATAAAGAAACATACGAAGTTCAATCGCAGTTGGTGTATCGAGAGATCCTAAGCAGTGCCAGTTTCAACACCTTCCAGAATCCAGAGGCTCCAGCCAGTCCCATAATCATCACCAAGAATGACCTGATCAAACGAAGAGTGAATCAAGTCATCAAACAACTCGAGGTAAATCACCAGATCTTGTTAACCGCCAAGTCCAACGGTATACCCAAATTGATCAGTATAGTTGAAATAGTCAAGACTCAAACCAAGGCAGAACAGTATAATTCGATGCAGAGAAGCAAAAGCTATACCAATCCCAACTATAATCATAACAAAAGCACTCTTAAGCAAAAGAGTAATATATTTGAAGGACTCGATGCCGATTCCGAAGACGAAGACCGCCCATTGCACACCCACAAAACGTTCCAGCTCCCCATCTTGAATATCTTATTGGTGGAGCCCCAAGCAGGCCAACCCCAGCGTCAGAAAGACCTTCCCCGTTGGACTTACCAGGATAATTAGATGAAGCTAGTTAAGCACTAGTGAATACAGGTGTACGGGTCCATGTCACGTGCCACACTCGAACCAATCAAATTCAGTGATTTGAAAAAATCGTAAGACTTCGCAGTACATTTTTATCAAAGATGAATTTTTAAAGCATTTCGAATTTATAGATACAACATTGAATATACTAATAAACACGGCAAGATGGGTAACTTTGACTTAGAAACCTTTAAGATGGAAACTCCACAATTTGATCCAAGATTTCCAAATCAAAATCAAACCAAACATTGTGCTCAATCTTATATTGATTATCATAAATGTGTTAATGTTAAAGGAGAAGAATTTGAACCATGTCAAATTTTTTTCAAAACTTTTACTTCGTTATGTCCAGTTGATACTGTTGATAAATGGAATGATTTAAGAGAAGCTGGTAAATTCCCAGTCAAACTTGATTAAACTACTCAAATATTCAAATACTATTTAAAAAAAAAAAATATTGTCATTATAAGTAAAAGTATATATATTTAATATATAAAGAACTACCAAAAATCTTCTTCTACCCAATTTTCATTTCTGAATTCATTACTATTAGCGTTGACGCTAGTTTCATTGAATAAGTCAGCATAAGGATCAGAGTTTTTCTGTTTTTGTAAGTCATTTAATTTTGCTTCTTCTTTTCTTTGTTGTTCTAAATTTCTTTCAATCATTTTCTTATTGGATTGCCAATTTGTAATTAATGTTTGTTGATTTGAGATGAACTCTTCAATTGAAACTTCATTTTTAGTTTTATTTAATTTATTGACTATTGAATTTTCCTTCTTGTTAATATGAATTCTTTTAACTTTTTGTCCGTTGTTGAAACTAACAGTACCGGTATCCATTGTACCGTCAGTATATAAGTTATCAACTGGAGTATAGATGATTGTTATATTATTTAATTTATTTGCTTTGATTGAATTTGCTTTAGTTAACTGTCCTAATTGAGTCAATAATGATTCTTCCAATTTTAAATCTTCAAACTTAATACTTTGTTCTTCTAACGATAACTGAAGGTATAAATGTGCTGATGAATGTTTATCTACGTGAAACCATAAATTCTTAGGATGGGATTTTTTAATTAATGGATCATTTTCATGTTTATCTTTACCCATATAGATGGTATATTCTTTTTCATCATCTAATCCGAAATCAGAATATTCTGTTTCTTCACTTACTTTTGCTTTAAAGTAGTAAACCATTTTGATGTATAATAACTAACTAACTAAAAGTTTTAAGATGAGATGAATTTAAGTGAGTAAATTTGAGAATTCAGATTTGCAGCAATATAACACCAACTTTTTCAATTGCATAATTCCTGCTATCAGTTGGTAAGCAAATCGAATACCCTATCCCTTCTTATCAATGCCCAACCATATTACATTCTAGTATACGTCTAGTATACTCATCTATCCGATTTGTCCTTCTACATTGTCCTAGTCATCACTATACTATTCATCTTTTCTACCATCCTCCCTATCTACTCCACTCTGCTTCGTTTAATTCCGTCTAGTATACCCCATCGAGTACTTCGTTTGTAACTATACCTATTCGTATACTCTACCTATTCATCTACTCTACCTATTCATCTACTCTCTTGTATGTACCCACCCGTACACCACAAAATCATCATTACATAAGCATTGGCATATTATTATATAAGCATACTCTGGCCATACATTCCACGAATGTTTCAATCTTGAATTACAAGTCAGCAAAGCATTTGGTATTACAGTCTGTCAGTAGTCAGTAGAGTGGAGTCAATAGTTGGTCTTACAGTCTGTCAGTAGTCAGTAGAGTGAAGGAGTCAATGGTACTCCGTAGACTAACAGTCAGTGCTAGCGTAGTAGCACAGGACAGGGTTTAACGATGCCAGCAAATAAATAGTGCTGGATTACGGACATAATTAGACAGTTTCGTGTTCTTGATGGACTGCCATTAGGAGTAATTAAGTGTCGTGTATCCCGGTTTAACAACGGCTCGTGCAATTGACAGCCAAACATGCCCCTTTTCCACCCTTTACAAGGTGGTTTTGAGCAGGTTCAGTAGCTCCTTTGTTTATAAACAAATCATTGAGAAACGAGAAATTTCTAGCACAAAAAAATTACTTATTAGAGTTATCAGCTCGAAATTTCAACAACTTCTTCTTTACTCTAATCAGGTAAGCTATACATTAAGGGTCTATTTCATTCATTCATTACTTACTCTATTCACTCATTCACTTCTTACCCTATTCACTCATTCACTTCTTACCCTATTCACTCCTTAGTCTGTTTATTACTCACTAGATTCACTCCTTACATTTCTTTAGATTTTTTACTACATTTTTTATACTTTCTTTAATACCTGCTTATACTTATAACCTAATGACTTCTATCGATTATGAATCGTTATTGGAATTTGAAGAATCTCTTAGATCTTCAGTTTCCTCCGATAACTCTATTTTGCTCTATAATTTAGAACTGAAGATTGACTCTAATAGACTTACCCATTTTGATGATAATGAAGATATTAATCAAAATGATCAATATCTGTTTGATGATTTAACATCAATTATGAATAATTATGACTTTAAGAATGATGACTTCACCACTTGTACCAATTGTGGTAAATCATTATCAAATCCAGAAAATTATTCAAATTGTTGTCAAAATTTTGTTGATCTGCAATCAACTATATCATCATCATTAGAAAAATCTTATTGGTTATCTTTTATTAATAATCCTTCAAGGACTATTAATACTTTACCAAATTATACTGAAATGTTATTTTTACAACAAGGAATTCCTTGTCAATTAAGATCAATGATTTGGCAAAAATTAATTTTAATTGATTGTCAACATACTAAAAATAATGTTCCTAAAACTTCAAAATTAATTTATAATAATTTCCAACATTCTTATACTGCATCAATTTCCAAACAAATTAGTAAAGATTTATGTCGTACATTTCCTTCAGTTTCTTTTTTCAAAATTGATAAAACAATTGAAGATTTATCAACTATTTTAAATGTTTATGCTAATTATGATGTTGAATTAGGTTATTGTCAAGGTCTTTTGTTCTTAGTGGGAGCTTTACATTATCATTTTAATGATGATTGTATCTTGACTTTCCATTCATTATGTAGTATAATGGAATCAGAAAGAGAATTACATGATATTTTCACCACTTCTTTAATGTCCTCAACTTTAAATAAATGGTATAAAGAATTTTGTTCAATTTTATCAAAAATTGATAATGATTTATATAATCATATGATTAAATTTGTGGAATTTCAAGTATTTCTATTCCAATGGTGGTTATCCTTTATTTCAAGTCATACTCCGGATTTATCAATTGTTAATAGAATTATGGATTTTTGTCTTATTCAAGGTTGGAAAGTTGGTTTTTTCAAAATTTCAATTGGTTTATTAATTGTTAATAAACCAATTATTATGAGTTTAAAAGAAGGTGATGAAGAAGTTGTTTATCAACATTTATTAAATGATTCAAAATGGGGGAATATAATTAATGATTTAGATATGTTTTTCGGTAATTTATTATTATCTTGGGATGATTCATTATTTTTAAAATTAGTTGATTCGTCTTGTGCTTTGGATATTGATAATAATTCTCAACATTCAAGAACTGGTCTGTCAGTTATTGATAAAATTAAAGGTTTTAAGATTAATAATTCGAATTCTTCGATATCTTCTAATTCTTCAATGAATAGAAATAGGTCGGATTCTGATAATTCTTATAATAATTCTCAACCAGATAATAATAATTCTTCGTTATCGGTTTTTTCATTAAAATTAAATAAACCTTCAGATCTTGAAACCGAATCATTATTTTCCGATATTACTAGTAATAATAGTCATGATGATGATGATATTTCTCCAATTTCGGGAACTTCAAAAAACTCAACTTTTAGTGATTTTTGGAAGTTACCAAGATATTTTCAAAAATCAAATAAAAGCAATGTTTCAATTAACGAACAACAATTGCAAGTTCCTCCTAAAGAATTTGATGAACCAAATACTCCTTTACAACAAAAACATCATGATTTTGATGAAACTCCACAATTAATTCAGTCTACTCATATTCCTTCTATAAGTCATGATCACAACTCTTCGATCAACTATGATCTCCATCATGATCATGATTTAGAAAAACAAAATGAAGCTTTACTTTTAGAGAATGAAAAGTTGAAATTTTTACTTAAAAAAACTTACGACTTAATCGATAATGATGAATTGAAATTAGATATTTCAAATCTTATCGATTGTTGATTTTGCGTGATGATTATTTACGTAATGCTTATTTATTTCTAGGTTAAGACTCGGGCTGTCTTCATTTTGTTTTCTTTTTGGTTAAGGATTGTGTATTTATATATCTTTATATAGAATATCCCAATATATTTGTTTTACGGGTACTGATCATATGTATGTTCGTATAGTTTGGTTTTTTTTTTGACCCGTACACCCACCACCGGGTAACCTTTTCCTGAAAGAAGGAAAAAAAAGGTTCAGCGCCATTAAAAATTTACTCGCCAACGATTTATATATCAAATAGTTCTAGTTTACTATCGAATCATTAGAGAATTCAATTCAAAAAGAAAGAACTTAAGATAATCACTATCCAACCAACCATAGATATTGTCAATTCATTATTCCTTCTTTTTTTTTTTTTTTTTGTTCACTTTTTGTATTTATTTGTTGATTTTTTTTACCATTTTAACGCCCAAGTATAAACCACTGAAAATTTTCGTTTCTATTTTGTTTATTATCCATTAATTTAACGATTGTTACGACGCATTTGCAAGATTCTCCTTTATTTCCTCATTTCCTGGTGTTGATACTTTATTTGGACTACTGATTAGATCTATAAAGTGTCATTCAATAAAGGATTTTCTTATTATTCAATTAAAGCTATCTTTTTCATAACTAATAACTCCATAAATCGTGTCTTCACAACCCTCAAATAACAGCCCAACGGGCCCCCACCTACATCAATCAATTCTTGACACTCCATCAACAGATTTTTTTCCTGAATCTTTCAAATCTTCATCTTTTAAATTCCTCCCAGAATTTCCAACAGAATTAATCCGCGCAGAAGATTTCTCCACTTATATTAATCAAGGTCCAGACGCTGAGTTAATTAGAGTTAAGTCAAATCAATTATCAATTTTAATTTCTACTATTGATCATTCTAATTTTGATTCTAACTTTAAACAAATCAAGTATATCTTGTTAACAAGTACGGTTGCCAAAAAGGGATATCAATCTAGATTAGTTTTTCACTCTTATATCCAAAAACTTGTTTTTGCTTGTCTTACTAATCAATATCAGGATTCAAATTCAAAGTTACATCCAGTTGAATTATTATTAAAAGACGCTTTAGAATTTGTGGCTAAAAATTTAGAATATTCAACTTCTTTGATTCATTGTTTAATTCAAGCTTATTCAAGTGAAGAAAAATTCAATTTAATTAATTTTTTAAATAAGTTTGATTGCGATTTAGTTTTATCATTTATTATTGCAATTGATTTTGAAGTTGTTGATCCAGAAGTTACTCAACAATTTATTCAAACAAATTCAATAAAATTATCAAATTTTGTCAAATCTTATAAAGAACCTTTCAATTGGAATATTGTATTGGAAAAAATTTTAAAGTCAAAATCTTTCCCATTCCTCCATAAACTTTTAACAATTGCTTCTCTTGACGCCTTTAATCTTGATATTACTCCTGTCAACAAATTTTATAAACTGATTATTGATATGTCATTCAAACAACTTTTGCTGGAAATAGGCCCCGATAGTTTATTATCAGACAAACTATTACCAAGTTTACTACAATTGAAATCTAATGAAGGTGATTCAAGTGTTGCATTAATTTTATCCGAAGTCTTAATCCCTGGTTCTCAAGGTGTAACTAATCCTAATGGCCCTAATATTAGTTTTGCAGTTGTTAATTCATTACCTGAAGCCAGAGAAAAAGGATTACAATTACAATCATGCTTTACAACAATCGATAATGATGATAAGTTTAATCTTAACTGGTATGATGTCTTTGCTCAAATTCAGGTTAATTTATTTGATTCTTCAAAAAGAAATATCCAACCTTCGATCGCCAATATTACTCAATTCTTATCAGCTCTTGATTTCAAAAAGGGTATAATTGACATATTTCTCAATTATGATTGGTGGTTTAAAAAAACTTTATTATATACTTTACATTCAATGAATCCCCAACAAGGAGGTTATGATATTACTTCTCTGGATAATTTAACCCTTTGTTTTGATGATGAAGAAAATAATGATCCACTTAATGGTAACGAAATTCAACCTCCTGGCTTTGCCCCTATCAATACAAATAAAAATATATTACGTTTCATAAATATCGGTAAACTTGAATTGCTGGTTTTAACTAAAATATCCCAAGAAAATCAAGATCAAAATATTTCAGATCAAGAAAAAAAATTAAACGCCTATTTAAGTCAAATTTTTGAACATGATTACAGAGTATACCCAGAGTATTTAATTACATCTGCTTTGTCAATTGTTGATAAAAACAACTTCATCATTGATTTAATCGATGCATTATTCAATGTCTTGATGGATCTCATTAGTCCATCTTTAGATAAGGTTTTAGTAAAATTCAAAGAATTTGACATACAATTGGCGCTTAGTAAATTGATTGATTATTACAATAGAAGAGGTGATACTGAATCGTCAAATAAAATCTTAAGCGTTGCATCTAAATCTGGATTACTTGATGATTTATTAAATAAGTTTTGGTCATTTAACTTCAAATTAGGTTTGAGTTTTACCGTTGATGCATCTAACTATGGATATGACTATAAACAAGTAGTGGAATCTAAATTTAAAGATCCCAATACCAAAGGCGAATTATGTCAATCACTTATGGAGGTTTTGGAACTGAGGGCTACTCATGACTATGAATGGGGTCAACAACAAATTCTTGAAGCTAGTAACGCTGTTGCTCCAAAGATTGTCAAAGGTGCTTATAAAGTCTTGAGAGTTCCTGTAGTTTACTACTTGTTAGAAAAATTGAAAAATTCAAATGGTTTGATAGACGCCGAAAGATTGAAAAATTTACAGTTGCTGCTCTTAACAACTTATCCAAGATTGATCAATTTTGGTTGTGGCCATGATGAACCTATTTTATCCAATGAAACCTTGTATTCCAGTCTCTTTCCGCCACAAGTTGAAGGCGAAATGAAGACCTATTATTCAAAGATGTACAATAAAGAAATGGAGATTAAAGAGATTGTCGATATGTTGGTTCGCATGAAAACAAGTAGTATCCCTCATGATCAAGACGTATTTTGCTGCATGATTCACTCATTACTTGATGAATATAGATTTTTTTCGGAATATCCTTTGACTGCTTTAGCCTCGACGTCCCTTTTATTCGGTGCTTTATTACAGAAAGATTTAATCCAAGGCACTACATTAACAGTGGCTTTGAATTTTATCTGGGAATCATGTAATCAACCTCAAGATTCCCATTTATTCAAATTTGCTGTACAGTCATTATACAATTTCAAATCTAGATTACATGAATATCCCATCTATTGTAAACACTTGTTGGAATGTCAATCCTTATCTGCACATGCTAAAATGTATCAAATAGTGAAGGATGCTTCAAATGGTATAGCCTGTCCTGATTCAAATGCTGCTAATTCTGGTCATTCTCAATCTCATGATGGGTCACCTGCACCATCTTCTCAAATCGATGATTCAAAACCAAATTACCAATCTATCACTGTTACTGATAAAACAATTGGTTTTATCCAACAAGAGAAACCAAGTGAATCTATTTCTGATAAATTGTTATTCTTTGTTAATAATATGACAGCTGATAATTTAGCTTCTAAATTACCAGAAATTAAAGAGATTTTGACTGAAAATTACTTTTTATGGTTTTCCACATACTTGGTATCTGATAGAGCCAAAGCTGAACCAAATAACCACGGATTATATGCTGAATTGGTAAAACTGTTAGAAAACCCAATCTTTGTTGAATACGTCTTGAACGTTTCATTAAATGAAGTAGAGCATTTGATTAGAAATTTCAAAGACTCGTCCACGGAAAGAAATCATTTAAAGAACTTAGGTGCTTGGTTAGGTAAAATTACTTTGGCAGACGATAAACCATTAAGAAGAGATCAAATAGCTTTAAAATTCTTATTGGTTGAAGCATTTGATTTCAAATCTTTGCATTTGATTATTCCATTTGTTTGTAAAATTTTAGATCAAGCTCAATATTCCAAGATCTTTAAACCACCTAATCCTTGGGTTTTAGGTATCATAAAAGTTTTAGCTGAGCTTTATGAATGTGCTGATTTGAAGTTGAATTTGAAATTTGAAGTTGAAGTCTTATTGAATTCCTTCAAATTGAAAATAAAGGATATTGAACCATCTACATTGGTCAGAAGTCACAATCCTAAACCTTCAGCCTTGGCAGCTATGTTTGGTATTCATCCAGAGAACACTATCACTAATGAAATGTCTAGATTGGTTCTTGATGGAAATGAAGTTCCCGGTTTACACATGCAACAACAGCAAAAACTTCAAGCTCAGCAACAAGCGCAATTATTACAAGCACAAGGAATTCAACCTCAAATCCCACCAGTTGGAGGTATTGATGATCCATCCATTGCTGCTGGTGCCCCACCTGCTCCGGATGCTATTGCTGGATCTACAGGTCAACAAAATTCTGCATTCAGTACTTTGGTTGGTAATACTATTTTCACTCAAAATCCAAACTTGAGACGTGCTTTCCAAGCTTCTTTATCTAGAGCTGTTCGTGAGTGTGCTATCCCAATTTTGAGTAGAGTTTCTGAAGCCGTCTTAACTACAACTGAAGCTTTGATAAGAAAAGATTTTGCTACCGAAGCAGACTTGACCAAGTTTCGTTCTAGTTATCAAACTTTGGCTCAGCAACTTTCCCATAGTATGGTAGTTTGCAGTGGTCGCAAAATCTTGAGTGAAACCATTGAGGCTACAATGATAAGCTTATTAGGTAATATTAACCCAGCTGAATTACCTTTGGCTGAATTAAATCTCGCTATTCAATCCAATGTTGATTTATGTGTTGATATTGTTGATAAGATTGCTGCCGGTAACATTGGAGATATGATTGATGAAAGAATGCAAAAGTATGTTCTTGCACGTGAACACCATCCAGCTGGCAAGCCTTTTGTTGAAGAATTCGCTTCTGATTATGCTTTGAGATTACCCCCACCATTAGGATTACAACCAGAAGGCTTAAGCTCAAGTCAAATTAATATTTACGCGGGTTTTGGTACCAATGGATCGATTGTGAAAGCTGACAGTGAAGCACAAATTACTCCTGGTATTGTACCAGATCAATCTGGTACAACTCCAGTACCAAGTGCTGCTATTCCAGTGACTCTGATGACTCCTCAACAGCAATTGTCATCTATGAATCAACCACCTCAAACTCAATTACAACAACCACCAAGAGTTGACGATCTCGTTTCTATTGATCAACTTTTCGCTGCTATTACACAGAATTGTGAAAAGGCAATTGAATTGTTAACTAATGTTAAAGAGACCAAATTGAGTGATTTGGGTGCTGACCATCCTATCATGAATTCTTTAACTCAAGCTTTGAGTCTTGCTCAAAGTAGAGCATTGAAATCTCCTGAGTTATTGTTGAAGGTAGCACAGTATGCTGTGAATTGCTTGTTTACCCAGCTGAATGATAATCCAATGAGCAATGAGATTTATGTTGTTGTTTTGGATAAATTGTGTGAATATTCACCCTCAACTGCCAAGGATGTCATTTGGTGGTTGGTTCATTCATCTGATCAACGTAAATTCAATATGCCGGTTATGTTTTCTTTATTGAAAGTTCAACTCGTTCAACCAATTAAATTGGATGCTTCTGTTGGTAAACTCATTAGTGATAGTAATAGTCCAATTGTGGTTAAGTTTGCCGCAAGTTTATTATTGAATGTTTTCAGTTCTGATGAATTGAGACCAATTGCTTTAAGATCTGAATTTGCTTTCACTTTAGACGCCTTATCTAAGTATGTTGGAGACGAATCCACAGAAGAAGGTAAACAAGCTAAGAATGCCCGTGATGATTTGTTTGAATTTTTGAAAAAATCTAGTTTGCCTGCTGCCGGTGTAGAAAAAACACCAGAACTTTACACGCAAATGGGATACATTTTCACCGAATGGATCAAACTTTTAACTCATGGTGAAAGCACAGAAATTTTACAAAAATATTTCATTCAAGACTTATTTAACAAGAAAATTTTGGTTGAACCAGATTATTTTGAAGCATTTTTCAAAGCTGCAACCGAAGTTTCAACCACGGCTTTTGCCACTGAACACGAAGTTAGAAGTAGAACTCAGCGTGAAGTTTTCCTCGCTGTTGACGCTCTTGCTATTTTAATTGTTCAAATAATTTTGAATTTTGATAAAGATCATCCAGAGGAAGCTATTGATTACTTGAGAAACATTTTTGGTATTCTTATTTTGGTATTAACTAATGATCATGAGGCAGAAAGTAATTGGAATGAAAGAGCATATTTCAGAATTTTTTCATCGTTATTATGTTGGTGGAATGAAGCATCTGTCACAGATAAAGATGCCACTAGTCATTTAGACAGTTACTTTTTCCCTTTCATTGGTGAAGTTTTCAATTCTCTTCAACCAATTATCTATCCAGGTTTTACATTCGCTTGGATTTCATTAATCTCGCATCGTATGTTTTTACCAAGATTACTTGAACTACCAGAAAAGAAGGGATATCCAACAGCGGTTAAGTTAATGACTGCAATTTTGAAATTTGATAGTGTTTACGCTAAAGACGAATTCGTTCATCATGATGTCATTAATGTTATTTTCAAAGCCATCAATAGAATGTTTGTTGGTTTATCTCATGACAACCCTGAATTTTTGGCTGAATGTCATTATCAATTGGTAACTGCAGTGCCAAATAATTATGTCCAATTGAAAAATATCATATTATCAGCCACTCCAAAGAACATCCAACTTGTTGACCCCTTCACTCAAGGCTTGAAAGTTGAAAGATTACCAGAAATTAATGATGCACCAACGGTTGCTTATAAACCATCGGATGATTTGGTCAAAGTCGGATTGAAGAAACCAGTCGATAACTTCTTACGTATCCCAGCACCAACCTTGATGAGATCGATTTATAATGGTACTAAATTGAACCATCCTAAGTATTCATCCGATTATGGTTTTACAACCGTTCACTATAATGTTAAATTAATCAATGCTTTAGTTTTACATATCGGTATTTCTGCTGTTGCTGATAGATTACCTAATAACGTTAGAGGTTTTAATACAAAATCTTCTCATGTTGCATTATTAGTTGACTTGGTTAATAATGGATCTCTTGAATTTAAATTCCATATAATTAATTCAATTGCTAATCAATTACGTTATCCAAATAGTCACACCCATTGGTTCATTGGTATCATACTATTCTTCTTTAGCTCCAACTCCATTTGGGGTCAAGGAAATGCTAAATTAACCATTCAAGAGATTATTACCAGAGTTTTACTAGAAAGACAAATTGTTAATAAGCCTCATCCATGGGGGTTGACAATTGTTTTCACAGAATTAGTGAAAAATGGCGATTACGGATTCTTTGAATTACCATTCGTCAAAGATGCATCCCCTGAATTGAAAGTTATCTTTGAAGCATTATCTAGAAATGTTAAAGGTGGACCTGCTCCATCAAATCCATCAAACCCAACCTTGGCTCAAGTAGTTAGTGAAGGCACAACTGCTTAAGCAGATCTTACAAAAGTTCAACCCCGATTTGTTTCATTTTCGCTTGTCCCCACTACTGTATACTATACTATGTACAATATTTATAATTAATGTCCTATAAAAGTATAATTCATATGTAGACATTTTTCATTTACGCACTTAAATTGGTAATAAGTTAAAGCAAAACAAAGAGTAAAGAAAAAAAAAAAAAAAGTCAAAATTGCCAGCTTTAAAGAAAAAAACAGAAGGCGAACGAACGAGAAGATCGTAGACCCTTTTCAATTATAATTATTTCAGCTTATTCTTTTGGAAGATAGTTTTATTGGACAGCGATTGATTGAGGATTGATAGAAAATGTCTCGTGTTAAAAGAATTGCCAAAGAATTGGAAGAATGTCGTCAGGATGCTCAATCAGGAGTGTCCTTGAGATTGAATAATGAAACTGATTTAACACATTTGACTGGATATTTCAAGGGACCTCCAGGGACACCATATGAAAAGGGTACTTTCCAAGTCGATATTAATATTCCAAATGAATACCCATTTAAACCACCACAAATGAAATTCTTGACTAAGATTTACCATCCAAATATATCATCAGTTACTGGAGCCATTTGTTTGGATATTTTAAAGGATGCCTGGACTCCCATTTTAACTTTGAAAAGCTCCTTGATTTCATTGCAATCGTTATTACAATCACCTGAACCATCCGATCCACAAGATGCCGAAGTTGCCAAACACTACATTTCCAATAAAGCTGGTTTTGATGAAACCGCTGCTTATTGGACTAAATTATACGCCAGTGATGGTGAGAAGGATGGTCAAGCCGCCTTGAGTGATTCTGCCTTGTATGGGATTGATGATGAAATCGTCACTCAGTTTGAAAATATGGGTTTCCCTAGAGATAAAACCATTTTGGTGTTGAGAAGAATGGGTATTAAAAGTTTCAATAACGTAACCAATAAAGGTGAAACTGAAAACAAAATCTTAGAAGAACTTTTAAAAGAGTGTCAATAGACAAAGATTATGTCCCTTTTCCAAATATCACCAAGTATCACCAACCCTCATCCCCTGCCAACTATTATCACCAACCTTCATCCCCTGCCAACTATTATCACCAACCTTCATCCCTAGTCGCCTATTATCACCTAATATCAACCCTTGTCCATTCATCTACATCATACGTACATATCTACTACATATACATACTACATAACGTAATATATCACACGGTTCCGGTACTTTCAATCTGAAATCTCGTAATTAAGGTCATTTTGATCCCGGCTTCCTAACCCGCTTTTTGCCACTTATTATATCACCTCCTCTCTAACAAGCACTGTTCCGACCGCAGCACCCGTTTCTCTTAACCTATCCACTCGATAGACACTGACATTGAAGGCATAAGCACCCAAAAAAACCGGTGAAAATTTGTGAGCGAAAAAAAATTAGGTCGAAAAATTTAAAAAATTGAAAAACTATCGAAGTGAACATTTTGTCATTTTTCTTCATCAACGAACGTTTACCAAGTACCTTGGAGAGTCTTTCATTCGAAGTGTTACTTATTGCCGCTAGCCCATATTATCCTATTGGGGCTTAGATCTTATTATAAACAAAGGTTAGGCGTAAAGCTACAGTATCGCTCAATTCAATCCTATTTGTAAATTGATATTGTGCTTGAAAATTGATAATACCGAGTTTATCATTGGAATTTGAATAAAAGGTAATAGAGAAGAAGAAATAATGACTGTTTCTCCACCGGCCACCAGTACTCCACCAGCCGAGTCACCAAGTGTTCTTCCAGAATCTATTGGCTGGTTATTCATTGAAAGATACTATGAAGTTTATACCAAGAGTATCAATAATCTTTTCAAATTGTATGATAAGAATGCTAGTATCAGTCATGATAAGTTCCCAAACTCGGAATCTCCCGAACAAAAAGTCTTGTATCAAGCTAAGGGTACTGAGGCAATTAAAAGCCATTTTCAAGGAGTTGAATCGTCTCCTGAAGTTCAAAATAGAATTGTTATCACCAGTGCTGATTTCCAACTTTCTTTTGAAAAAAATATCTTGATTGTTGTTTTCGGTGAATGGGCCAAAGGTGATTCGCCATATTATCAGTTTTCTCAAACTTTTCTTTTATCTCCAAGTAAAGAAAAAGTTTACGATGTTGGAAATGATATTTTAAAGTATATCGAAGTTGGTAAATATGATGAATCTAAAATTAACCAAACTTACGTTGAATCTGTTAAACCAGAATCTGAAAAACCTGTTGCAGATGCAACTCCTGTGTCCAATGGCTCCAAACAAGCAAAACAAGAATCAAAAGATACTGAGACTGAATTAAAGAGCGTATCTGCTGAAAAAGCTGAAAAAGCTGAAAAAGCTGAAAAAGCTGAAAAAGCTGAAAAAGCTGAAAAAGTTGAAAAAGTTGAAAAAGTTGAAAAAGCTGAAAAAGCTGAATCAAAAACTGAACCAAAAACTGAACCAAAAGACGAACCTAAACCTGAACCAAAAGACGAACCATCGGAATCTAAAGACAAAGAACCAATCGGACCTAGAGAAAAGTCTTCTGATGTTAATGACCTGGATAAAGATGCTGATACCACAGAATCCAAGCCAAGTGACGAAGAGGATTTCACCAAAGAATCAAACAGATCTTCGGCACCATTATCTTGGGCAGCATTGGCCGCCAAAGAACCACCTAAATCAAGTACCGGTCAAACTGCCACCGTTGCTTCTCCCGGGGCCGCTAAAGCAGCTCCAGCTCCAGCTCCAATTGTGAAAAAGTCGACTCCACCACAGAAGGTCAGTCCGGCTCCTAGCACCAACCCCACTGCTCGTCCAACTCCTAATGGGAAATACAAAAAAGAAGACTGGTACCCAATTTATGTTCGTGATGTCGAGGTGGACGACGAAGAATTGAAAGATGCCTTGGCCAAAAACTTTGGTCAACTCAAATTCTTCAGAAGAAACAACAGAGTTGCATTAATTGATTTCAAAACAAAACAAGATCAAGAAGCTGCCTTGAAAGCTAAAACTCTCAAAATTGGTGAAAATGTCATTTCTTTAGAACCAAGAGAACATAGAAATAATAATAGCAAACCCGACTTTAAACGTGGAAGAGATAAAAAACAAAACACCAATAAAAAAAACAGATCTAGCTCTAGAAACTAGCTTCCTTTTTGCATATCCTCTTTATATATTTAGTTGAATCATTGATATTCAGTTACGCTGTAGCACCACAAACAAACCCGTACATACCGTCCTTTACTTGACACGACATTTTTTCAAAAAATGTTAGGCTGAGCGATATCATTTTTATTTACTTTATGAAGGTATGGAAGGTTAATCGATTCGAAGGAATTAAAGAAAGTGATTATTCCCAAGAGAAAAAGCTAGAATTGAACACCAGGAAAAAGAAGTAATTGCTACAGCACAAAGAAGCATGAGTTTTTTACGGAAAAGAAAGAATCACGATTTGGACGATGATGAATCCGATGATATGATTAGTGGGAATGGTAATGCAGCATCGAACAGAACTAAATCGAGGAAACCCCCAAATACTGCTTTCAGACAACAGAGATTGAAAGCATGGCAACCAATTTTGACTCCCAAGACTGTGATTCCACTTTTTTTCATATTAGCATGTATATTTGCTCCATTAGGTATTGCTATAATACATAGTACTTATAATGTTCAAACGTTACAAGTTGATTATTCCAAATGTGGATCATTAAAATCTAAAAACTATGAGTCAATTCCATCTAAATATACTAGTTTCCATTTTAAAAATAAAAACACTAATCCAGATTATAAATGGAGAGTTGTGAATGGTACCGATGATTTTGATGATTTGAAACAAACTTGTCAAATTCAATTCACATTACCGGTTGATTTAAAACCGCCAATTTATTTATATTATAAACTTAATAATTTTTTCCAAAATCATCGTAAATACGTTTCTTCTTATGATTTAGAACAATTAAAAGGTATTGCAGTGACTAAAGCTGATTTGGAAAATGATTGTTCTCCGGTGAAAGAACGCGATGATAAAATCATTTACCCTTGTGGATTAATTGCTAATTCTTTTTTCAATGATACTTTTGAAAGTCCCGTTCTTTTAAATGCTAAATCTGGAAGTAATAATGAAACCTACGAATTATCCGAAAAGGGCATTTCTTGGGGGTCTGACCTCAAACACAAATATAAAAAGACAAACTATAAAGCAAGTGATATTGTTCCTCCTCCTAATTGGTATAAAATGTTTCCGGATGGTTATAATGATTCAAATCTTCCAGATTTACATAAGTGGGAACATTTACAAAATTGGATGAGAACTGCTGGTTTGCCTACCTTCTACAAGCTTTATGGTAAAAATACTACTTCAACAATGTCCTCAGGAACTTATGAAATATCGATAGGGATGAATTACCCTGTTTCCATCTTTGGTGGCACTAAAACTTTGGTTATCACCACTAATTCGGTCTTTGGAGGCCGTAATCTCAGTTTGGGTGTCATCTACATCATTGTAGCCATTGTGTCTTTGGTCTTGGGTGTTGCCTTCTTATTACAGCACTTGATAAAACCAAGAAGAATCGGTGATCATAATTATTTACAGGGTTCTGCTGTTGATTCTGGTTTCCGTGATGGACCTAGGCAAGCAAATGACCCTATAAGTACTTTCAGAGATCAATTATGATTCCCCTCTACACTCCCCATTGATCTATCATCATATATATATCTTTCTTTTATACCAAATAGTTTTAGTTTAATATTGCAGTAATAAGAAAGAGTAGTGTAAATGCAATTTTGCTCGTTGAGTTTTTTTTTTTTTTCTTTCTAAGTTTTGAGCTTTTCTTTGAGCAGTAAAGAGAAAACCCATTAGCAGTGTTGAACCATCAAACCAGATCTTAAATATTGTTTTATTCTCATTCAGGATCTTTGTTTTCACTGTATCATTGAAGTTGCTACTTATTGACAGGGTTTTGAAAGAAGTGTTCCTTTTATAAGTACAGAAGGACAAATTAAAAAGATTCCATTCGAGTTTCGAAGAAGTAATAACATCAGGATCCAGTACTGGTTGAAACAAGGGCTATCATGAATTTCAACCCCCATATTCAGTACTTGCAACAACTGCACCAGTTACAGCAACAACCCCAGTCTCAAAATATTAATGCTAATGGACAATCACCGCAGATTTCACAATTGCAATTGCAACAGCATCAATTACAACAACAAAGACAGCAATTGCTTAACCAACACATCCAGCAACAACAACAACAACAGCAACAACAACAGCAACAACAGCAACAACAGCAGCAGCAACAACAACAGCAGCAGCAACAACAACAACAAATAGGGACTCCTCGTGCGGCCACAAATCCTTTGCTAGCCGCTCTCAATGGTAATGCTCCTTCAAATCAAACCGGTCCAATTGGAGTACCAACTCCTGGTAATGGAATCTCCAATCTTAACTTCAATCAGAGTGTAAACCCTCTTTTGCAATTACAATTGCAACAACAACAGCAACAACAACAGCAACAACAACAACCTCTGCAACAACCTCTGCAACATGCCCATCCTCTCCAGCAACAACTTCAACAACAACATCAAGCTCAGGCACAAGCTCAGGCAGCTCAGGCACAAGCTCAGGCCCAAGCTCAGGCCCAAGCTCAGGCCCAAGCTCAGGCACAAGCCCAAGCCCAAGCCCAAGCTCAGGCCGCACAAGCCCATGTCCATGCCCAAGTCCATGCTCATCAAGTCCCTCAGCAGCAACAGATTCCTATAATTAAAGAAGTTTGGGCCCATAATTTAGAACATGAATTCCACAATTTACGTACTTTTGTGAACGATATAAAGTCTACCATTTATATTGCAATTCATCAAGAAATACCGGGGATTGTTGCTAGACCAGTAGGTACTTTTAAATCTTCGTCAGATTATCATTTCCAAACATTGAGATCAAATTCAGATTTGTTAAACTTGATTCAATTATCATTATGTGTTACCAAAGTTAAACAAAATGAAATCAGTACCTCTATAATATGGCAATTTAATTTTTTATATGATTTAACCAAAGAAATGTACAACGAAGAACATTTGTCTATGTTATCACAGTCATCCCAAGTTAATTTACAAATGCACATGACTCAAGGTATTCCACATTTTAATTTTTCTGAATTAATCATCGAATCCGGTTTATTACTCGATGCCTCCATTAATTGGATCAGTTATCATTCCGGTTATGATTTGGGATTCTTAATTAGTTTATTAATTAATGACAATCTTCCTCTTGATGAAAAAGATTTTTACTGGTGGTGCTCAAAGTACTTTCCTAACTTTTATGATTTGAAACATATTGGTGTTCAAATATTAGGCTCCAAAGGTGCAAATGGTCTTGCAGGTACTGCTGGTGGGCTTGATGCTAATGGTGATCTTACTCGTGGTAATAACAAACCTTCTATTGAATATTTAGCAGAAGAATTGCACTTATTACCAATTTCACCTGCCATTCGTCAATATTTTAGTTATTCTTCTGGTAATCAATTACCAGGTCATCAACATCAACAAATGACTTCTACCCTACATGCATACTTATCAATGGAGTGTTTTAAAGACCTTTTCAGACAAATTGGATATGATTCACAATCCCTTAGTAAATACAAAGGGGTTCTTTGGGGACTTGGAAATGCTTATGGTGAATCCGAAGGTCAACCTCAACCTCCAATTGTTCAACAACCCTTCGCTAATGGAGGAGTTACAGTTCAAACTCCTGTAACTCCAAGTGCCACCATTTCAAAAAGTGGTGTTGTTCATTTTGGTAGACCAATTTAATCGATATGACTTGAAATGTTCAAATTTTTGTTTTGTTTTTCTTTATTATTTCTTTATCATTATTAATTTCGTATATTATATAAACATATTGATCTGTTATTTAAGTTTTGAAGTTCACTCTTTCATTTTTTTGTTTGTTTGTCGTTAAGTCTGGTTTTTTTTCTTCCTATTTTTATTACTTTTCTATATTTTTAGCTGTTAAATCATCTTCTTTATTTTCATACATCTTTTCTTCTAGTTAATATTTACTTTAATGTATATGTATTCATATTACAAGACTACAAGTTTCAATGTTGAATAAAATGACAAGAATATAAAGCATTGATACGAACTGAATAAAACTATTAAAAATAAATACCCTAATATACAGAAATAATGTAATTAAAAACCTTAATTTTCATCTTGTTTATCTTCCTTTTCATTTTCATCGACTTGACCATTAATTTCCTCTTCCTCTTTAGCATATTCAGCATTTATTTTATCTTCGATTTTTTGCTTCTTAGCATTTTCACGTTCAGCTTTTTCAGCTCTCTTTCTTTTATAACCGGCCTTCTTATCTTCACCAGTTCTTTCTTCTTCATCTTTTGGAGGAGCAGTAAACCAAGGGATTTTACCTCTGTTAAAATCATTTAAAATCTGTTTAGATACCCCGGATTCATCTGGTTCTCCCCCTTTCAATAATCTACCTTGTCTTCTAGCAATTAATTCAATAAATTCAAGACTGGCTTTTTCTAATAATTCAGGATCTTCTTCAAATCTACTCCAGCCTTTAACTTCGTAAGTTCTTTCCAAATGTTTACGTTCACATTTTGTCAACATATCGGCAATATACTGTTCAGGGTTGGAAACATGTTCAACTCTAACAACACCTCTGAAAAGAATATCAGATTCGGAATCTTTTGAACTTGGAGGTACAATACCTGGACAATCAATTAAGAAAATTTTCTTCATCAAGGTAATATATTGCCAAACTTTGGTTTCACCAGGAATTGGAGCAACAGTACAAACCTTCTTACGACGTAAAGTATTAATGATTGAAGATTTACCAGTATTTGGATAACCAATAAAACCAACCGATATTTGTTTACGGTCTGAATGCAATGATGAAAATTGACGTAACAATTGGATTAAAGAACCTTTACCGAAAGAATTTGTGATAGAGGCATGAAATGCTAAAGTTGGGTATGATTTAGATAAGTGTTTAACCCAAGCAGCCTATAGAAATGTTAGTAAGTGAATTTTTTTTGAAAATGCAACATTATTCAAAATCAGGATGTCTTTGCAAGCAAAAAATAAAGCTCAATATGATAAAAGAAGAGAAAAACATTTTATAACAAGATAGATGTCGGCTTCTATACTACGAAACATTTCATTGGTTTATCATAAGATAAAGAAAAGTTTCAACTCAATAAGACTCCGTCGCTAACCTAAGGAATATCAACAAAACGCTGATAAAGATGTGAACAAATCTCGATTCAAAACGAAAAGAAAACTGATTCTCAAAACGAGCGATCAGGAACACGGGCGGATAGCATTATTCTTCCAAAGACGTAACAGGCAACATTTTAGGTAGGTGTCGATCTAAGTAGACCAACGAGTATCACCCTGACAAAAGGCTTTGGTGTTTAGAGAAGTGAAACAAAATAAAAGCAAAAAAAAAAAATGAAAGTAACAAATCAGAAAGACATCCTAAAATAAAGTCAGTAAAAGGTTTAATACATACGGCTACCCAAGTTGGGATTAAATCACATTTGTTTAAAACGTAGATTAAATGTTTATGAGGACATTCTTCCCTAATATATTTTTCAACAGATGCACACCTAGTTCCTTCAGGATCTCTGGCATCAAGCACATGAATAACGACATCAGAGGAATCAATGACTTTATATAATTCATTCCAAATACGTTTGGATTGACCTTTATGGAAAATAGCTTCTTTTGCAGCTTGAGTAAAATCATCATTATCCAAGAAAGAACCACCCATTAATCCCAAGGTGGAATCCAACTCTTGTTTTTCATCATATTTTTGAGAATCCTGCTCCGTTATTTGGGCCAATTCTTCCAATGAAGAGGCATTAACATTTCTTGGTTTCTTACGTTGTTGTTTTGGACCAAAAGCATGTTCATAAGATTCGGTTTCTAATATCTTAGCTGTTGGAGAGTCAGCTTGGTCCTTCTCATCCAACAAGGACATGGGTAACTTATTTCTTCTTAATAAAACTTGATAGGAATTATGTTTTTTATCTCCCATTGCTTCTCTGAAATGAGTTAATGCATCTTGGCCAATCACCCTGGTGTTACCAAACCATTTTCTGTTTGGATCAACTCTAGCAGTAGGAGCATCAGTACTTTGTAAATCAGCTTCCTTAATAATCTCCCCCTTAGCATTTCTGACCGCTCTACCGGTCTTGTACATCTGTAAATGTTTCACCTTCTTAGCATCTCTGTAGAAATTCTCTCCCTTTACTCGAAGATTACCATCTCTGGTATCATTCTGCCTCACTCTTCTTTGCTTTTCTTTCTTTTGAGTACCCATTGTTATTCTATATGATTTCCTAAGTAAACTGGAAGGAAAAGCTTCTTGAACAAGTTTTTTCAAATCTGAAAAATCTAGTAAGAAGGGAGAAAAAAAATTGTAAGGGCATCCCATCGCATCAGCTAAAAAAAAAAAAAAAATAAAAAAAATTTTTAGCGAGTGTATCACGTGACATCTACAACCTGTAAATGATTTCACTTTGCAGTTTGGTTTTCTGATATCAAGGTCAGTTACAATTGCTTAGAGATAATCAACAGGCAAGGGTTAATCTAAGCAGGCCACCAGATAAAGAGTCTATACGAGTTGTATTGACTTCAATAAGGTAAGATACCCATTGGCTATAAGCTACACTTGAAGAACCCGGGGGTTTAAGTAGGAATGACAACTAATTTAACTAGAGATGCTGAATTCCTTAGTGAATTGACACCTACTCAAGATCATTTTTTGAAGAAATATCTATTGGAGACGCAATTAAGCCACGAGCTTCATTACTTATCCAAGCCAAACTGTCTTGAATATTTGGGGTTTCCATTCAAGTCATCAAAAGAGGAGAAACTTGGAGATGAAAAGCCCAAAAGCCAAGGAGAGGAAACATTACCTCTATTGAAGTACTTTTTCAGTAATTTCATTCAATCTTTCCCTTTTATCACCAACAATCCGGAGAAAGACCAATTGGAATTTTGGAGAGACACTGTGCAGCCATTTGTGGAAAGCTTCAATACAAAAAATGTGAGTGATTCTTTAGAACGTAAGGACGAAATCACTAAAAGAAAACAAGTTAATACCAAGTTACTACATGGACTATTATTATTTTACAATTCAATGTTGATAAGTGAGAAGGATTTGAATTATTTGCATGAAGATCACTTAAAACCTTCTGATACTGGTAAATTGGATAAGTTGCAAAAAGGTGCAGCCGCTAAGCCCGATGATTTTCAAACTAATGTTGAATTGGATGACTTTAAGAAATTCAAATACGTGAATGATTTGAGTTTAAATATAATTGCGGTTAAGAGGGTTGGCGATTGGTTGAATATTGAAAGAAAACCTTCAAATTCTAGTGTAACTAGTGGACAAACCATGGAACGATCAAGTTCTTGGAATGTATTCAAACATATTCCTATAATTCTGTCAGCTACACTGAATAACAAGCCAAAGCATAACTATGAATTCATTATTCAAGTCACCAAAAGACTGAAGAATGACAATGGGGCATACGAATATAGATCACACTTTGTTTCAAAACCATACCATGATTTCAAATTACTAGAATCGAAATTGAAAAAAAAATATCCTGGATTAATGGCTACTGATATACCAGCATTACCATCCAAATTGAAACACGATGATGGTGTTAGTATGGAAGAACTGGATTCACCTATTTTAAGTCAAAGTGACAGTAAATCTCTGGAAGCCGATACTGTGTTGGTTGATGAAGATCCTAAACCAGGAAATATCAAAATTAAATTATATCGAGAAAAGCTTAGATTGGCTCTCCGTGGATATTTGTCTAAGTTAGTTAAACATGTTGAGATTGTACAAAGTGAAATTTTCACTCATTTTATCTATGAATCAGCTTTTGACAATTTATCAATTGATGAATCAATAGACCATGAAGAAAGATTAGAACATGAAAAATCCATAATTGTTACTCAAAGGGAATTTCAACAGCAAACTGCTAAAATAGTTTATGAATTATCGCAAGATTTTGATCAATTTAAGGAACAGTTAATCAGTAACCCTGAATCATTGAGTGAGATCTTTAAAGAATTAAGTGAAAGTAAATCAATAGATGAATTATCGCCATTATTGAAAACATTTTTAGAGTGGTGTAAATTAGAGGTTGCTGCCACATTATATCAAGTATTCTTAGGACAAGATAATTCAAGTGAATGGTTAATAAAATGTCAAAAATTTCATAGATTATTTCCATATAATATAATTTATGGGATCTTAAAATTTACTAATCCAGTCAAGGTTGTCTCAAGAGTGGTTGATTTATTATTAGTAAATTTCCCAAGTTTTCTGTTACCATCCTGGCCTGGTAGTAGTAGTAAAGAAAACGATGAATTAAAAACTGCATCAAAGAAGACTGGAGCTAAGAATCTATTATCAATGATGTTTGTAATGTTATTGGATGAAGATTTAGGTGATTATGAAAAAGAGATCAAACAATTATTAGAAGGAGAAGTTTTAAAAGATGGGAAGTATAACAAATTTATTAATAAAATTGATAAATACGTTGCACTTGAGAAAATCGAAGTCATTGATGAGATTAAAACTGAAGCCATGGACGGTAATGAAGATTTATTATTGACAATTTTGAAAACGGCTAAATGTGGCGGGTTTGTAATATCGGATCAAGATGAGAAATATCACGAAATATTGAAAAGTTATAAATCATATGAGTCCCTTGATGGAACACAAGAAATCAGCAATAGTGAGTTGTATTTAACATTGAAACAGTATTGGCAACTATTGATTCGCCGAAGAGATAAAGATATTATGAAACAATTATGGCAAGAACCAGAATTGACTCAATTAATTAAGAAGTTTTTAACGATATTTTATCAACCATTAATGAAAATTTTCAAAAAATGTGACATTCATTTAGTTTTCAAAGATTTTGAAAAATTCATGGATGATTTAATGAAAGAATTAGGAAAATTGAATAACGGGGAAGTTTTTTATATGAGCTCGATTGAAATATTCAATAAGTTTAAAAAAATTCTTGATAAACATCAAATTGTTTTATGGAGATTCATAAATGATTTATATAATAAAGACGATCAAAAACTTTTTATAAAATTAATCAAATGGATTGAAAATTTCTTAAAATTACTTCGAATGAAGTACATTAATGAATCGAGTGTTAAATTAAACTTAACCCAATTATCAAGTCAAAATGATTTAGATATCAATCTATTTTGGAATCAATTAAATAATAGAATTGAAAATATCTTAACCAAAAGAAGATTGTTAAAAGATTATCTACAACAACAAGCCGCTGGCGAAGAAGAGGATCATCAACAAATGATTGATTCTAAATGGGATGATGTTAATAATGATATCTTCCGTAATACTGACGGGAAAGAATTTGGTATTGATGCCAGAGAATTAGAAGAGTTTAATCTATTACAAAAACACCAAGATTCATTAAAAGAAAAAGACGTTAACAACAAAGAAAAACAAGAATTATATAAAAAACTAGCATCAATCGATAAATCAATGAATGATTTGGGTACTAGTGAACTAGATAAATTCGAATCTTCCTTCCAAATCCAATTGACTAGCTTACTCGCTAATATTCATATGAATTAATCATTATATCTTAGTCTAATAGATAGCCTATTAACGTGAAATAGATCAACTGATTAGTTGGTGCACATCAATAAGATTCAATACATTCGTAATCGTTTAGATACTGCCTCCATTGGTCGTGTGAGCAATTACTGTAAGGGGAAGGCATCAACTTTCTACAAAATCAACTCTTCATGTACAAATTTCACTCTAAAACCGTTTAATGTTGCGTTTTACATAACATTTCTCACTCTAATTAGAACCATCTCTAGTTTATTTGGTACCCTACCCTGTAAAGAGGCTTGAAATTATTGACTAACCAAGCAAACACTCAAGTCGCGTATCCATCTTTGTTTAAGGTACAATCGACAATACTTTGTTGAAGCTTAGAATACCACAAAATTTTACACTGCCAAAAAAACAATTAGCAAAAAAAAAAAAAAAATTGCTAACAAAACGAAAAAAAAAAGACTGGAAAAAGAAAAGAAAGACAAAACTCAGTGAAAAGGCTACTGACCCGAAAGTTTCACTGTTGAAGAGAGGACCATTATATTAGTTGTTCTTCTTATTGCCTAGAGTAACTTCTATATCTTCAGTATCTTGTACATCTTCTTGTTCTGAGTTGTGGTAGGCTGTTTCAGTAGATTTGGCTTAAAGAGTTGGTGAATTCAGGTGCTTTAAACTTTTTCTGTTATTTTCTCCAAATTGATTCCCCAGGCTTAGTTAAATTGGAAGATTATAAATTGGCTGTTGAAGGTTATATATTTGAAAGTGAAGGTTAGTTATAATATAGGTATTGAAGATGAATATTCAACATAAATTACCTTTCCAAATACCTAGGATACTTAGATCACGACCTTCTACTAAATTAGTGAAATTAATTTTACTATCGGTTGTTTTCATTAACATTCTTTATTTTTCATTTTTTTACCTTGGTGAATATAGGGCATTTTCTGATTTGACTAGAATATATTCGGATCCTTATAGAAATTCAAATGATCAATCACAAAGCCCTCAAAGTTTAAATAAAGGTGGTAAAGGAGGAAGATATAGTACTGCTTTTGAAAAACTTTTAAATAAAAAATTTGAAAAAGTTAAAAGTGATAAAGAACGTTATTGGTTAGCTCATACTGAGTTAACTGAAATTTCAGTTGATATACCAATTGTTAATTTTCTAAAACAATATCAAAATAATAACGATAATTCTTGGTTGACCAAAAATGCTTTATTTTTCGACCCAAGATTTACTTTATCAATGTATATTAATGAACTTAAAACCAATTTTTTACAATTTAAAAAACCTGATCAAGAAGGTAAAGTTGATGCTAATTCTGTTCCAACCATTAAATTACCTTTCCATTGGTCTGATTGGATGGATTTAAGTTTATTGAATGAAGATTTAGCAAAACCAATTGATCAAAGAGTCAATTGTGATTACATTAGACAACATACTAATAACAATCCTGATCCTTCATATTTTTGTAAAAACAATGATCAATTATCTGATGAAGAAATTAAAAAATTTGGATTTCAATCTAAAAGTCAATTACCGGGTTTTATAATTCATGGACACTCATCTCATGATGATCGTCCATTCAATGATTTTAGAGTTTTAGAATCAAAATCTTATGCTTTAACTCATTTACCAAAACCTCATCGAGTTATATTATTAAATGGTGATAAAAATGGTGGTACTTTTGAATTTGAAGTTGATTTAAATGATAATACTAGACTAGTTGAATCAAACATTATTAATAATTATCTTTCAAGTAATAATTTAGATTCTTCAAATTTTAATGATAAAACTGTTTTAAACTTGAATCATATCAAAGAATATCAACAATTGTTAGATTCAGTTAAACCCCGTTATTTAACTGACGAGGAGGATATTCAAGGAATGTATAAAGTTTTGAGAAAACAAACCGATCCAAAACAATCAAGAGAATTGGAATTACCAGCCAAATTGTTTGACTATCCAGAGACCATGATTCATAATCAAATTTATTTTTACGAACAAAAAAATGATGTACCAGTTGATAATTTACCAATTAACGAACGTCATTATTATGAAGGTTTAAAACAATGTTCTAATTATGATTCTAAGAATGAACCAACTTATTTCAAAATGGCCACTATTAGAATTGATGATGATCGTAATCGTGACCGTGAATGGGGGTGGCATTATGATTGGAGATTTTTCAATGGTGCTCTTAATTATGATAGTGTTGGTTGGACTCAATCAGAGTTAATTGTTAGAACCAATATTATTTTAGATCGTTTATTAAGAAATTGGAATAGATTTGCTGAGGAAAAAGGAATTGTTACTTGGATTATGCATGGACCATTATTGAGTTGGTATTGGGATGGGTTAATGTTCCCATTTGATGTTGACATTGATATTCAAATGCCAATGATTGAATTAGCTCGTTTAGCAAAAGATTATAACCAAACATTAGTTTTAGAAGATCCAACTGAAGGTTATGGGAAATTTTTAATTGATGTTGGTACTTATATTCATAATCGTGATATTAGTCAAAATTCAAATCATATTGATGCAAGATTTGTTGATGTTGATTCGGGTATTTATATTGATATTACTGCCTTGGCCAAATCAAAGGCAAACACTCCAGAAGAATATAATAATAATGCCTTGGTCAACATTAACAAAGGTTTTAACGATGATCAAATTGAAATTTATAATGATCGTAGAAAACATTTCTATACGTTAGAGCAATTATCACCATTAAAATATTCATTAATTGGAGGGGTGCCAGTTTATGTTCCTCTGACTATTACCGATCGGTTAATTTTCGAATATTCAAAAGGTTTATCAAGTTATGAATTCAGAGATTGGTATTTTGTCAACCGTTTGAACTTATGGTTAAGAAAAGAACAAATTGCTAAAGCTTTCCCTCATTACGATATCTTAAATAAAGATGGTAATGTTGATAAAGATTTACTCTTGAATAAAATTAATCACATGTCTGATAATGAAGTTTTGAAATTATTAGAAGATGACGATATTTTGGTTGAATACTACTTAACTAAAGAAGTCACCGATACTCATGCTAGAGAAAAAGAATTCTTATTCGATTCCATGGGTAGAGATAATTCTAATTTAGACCAAGACTTGAAATTAAAAGAAGAATACAATCAATTAACTTCAACCTTCAAAATGTCAAAACCTTTAAGAAAAGCATTATGGGATTTCGAAAACCTCGAAAGATTAAAACATCACAAGGAAGATGTTTAAAAAGTTCTACTTTTTTTTTTTTTTTTGCAACTTTATATTAGTTTAGTTCTACTTAATATTTTTAATTCGCCATAACTGTCACACATATTTTGACTCACAGTTATTCTAATATGTAATTCCACTCCCATTTAAAGTATTCAATCTGTAGTCTAACCCATAATACAATAAGGTTAGCCCTATTGTCACGAATAAGCAATCGAACCCAAATAGGTGAATTACATAATCAGCCAACCAAGCAAAATAATATCTCCAGTACCTTAAGAGATTGATTGTTATCATAAAATAAGCGTTTATTGTCTTGTATTACAGTTCATGAAATTTTGTTAAAGCTGTTGTTCTATTATACTATCACAATCTTTATTGTTCCTACGGACGATTGTGATTTTACAACCCATCTAGCTCTCAACTGCGACTGCAACTGTAACTGCAACTGCTGCTGCAACTGCTGCTCCAAAGGGTTTCCCTTTGGGTGTGTAACCCTTTCCTCGTATGGTTCTCCACCATCTATTGATAAAGGCCCTTTATCTTTGAAAGTATTGGGCCTTTGTTATCGTTGTTGCAATTGGCCGAAGTTGAGCATGAAAAAATTAGGCTTCCCACATGTATTTAAAAAAAAAAAAGAAAAAAAAAAAATTTGTATAAGTACTAAAGACATCCTTTTGGTTCGTGACCAAGATTCTTGATAGTATAGTGGGCTATAACAGTGCGTTAGTGTGTCATGACAGCTACATCATCTACTAGTACGAGTGTTGGGGCCCGTCAGGAGGACTTAGGTGGGTCCCGGTTGAGAAGCAGACTTATTAATAGGGCTACTAGAAAAGGAGATAATGTGGAGGAAAAATCGACAGAAGAGTTGTTGGTTGAAAAATTGGATAAGTTTTTGTCGACAATTGAGTCTAGGTTGGATAGCTTGGATCAGTATTTCAAGTTTTCCAACGAACAAGAGGAGGAAGAGGACGAAAATGAAGAAGAAAATGAAGAAGGATATCTTTCTCCGGAAAAGACCCGATCCAGAAGCAGCAGTTTCACTTCGCTAAAGTCATTTTCATTAAGTAATTTGGATATGATTCATGAACGTCTTGATTTCGTTAAACAGTCAGTTTTGAAGACATCATTCACTAATTTAGAATATTTGTATAAGACGTTGGATGATCAATATAACTACTTATTTTCATCTAACACCAGTGCTCATAAGAGAATACCATCTATTGATCAAGATTTATCTCCGGTTAATAAGAAGGAGATATTGTCCCACAAGATTATCACTACAATACAGTATTTTGATGAAAAATTGAATCATATTGAAAATTTCATTCATGATAAAACTCCTCAAAGTAAAATCGATTATAATAAAGACTCTAAGTTCAAATACTTTAAGTTTTATAATTTCAATCGAGCAGTTAAGAATGCTGAACATCAATACTTACATTATTATGAATTACCTTTAAGTTGGAGAGAAAATCGTTATATCATTAATGGTTATAGGTTTTCTCTTAATCATTTAACAATGTTGAAATCAATTTTCCATTTCAATCATAATGAAACCATGAATATTTGGTCACATTTGATTGGGTTTTTCGTTCTTGCATACTTGACTTTTATTCATTTCCCCCAAACAACCGCTTATCAATTAAATACTTACAAAGATAATTTACCAATGTATGGATTTTTAGCTGCGGCAATGTCTTGCCTATTATGTTCGGTTGTTTGGCATACTTATTCTTGTTTTGCTAAATTATCAGTTAGAACTAGATGTGCTTGTGTTGATTATACTGGTATTACTATCTTAATCACTGCTTCAATTGTGGTTGCAGAATATTGCTCCTTATATAATTACCCAAGGTTATTGTTAACCTATATGACTTTTTCAATCATTTGTGGTGGTACCGGGTTTATTTTTAATTGGTCGCCGTATTTTGATAAACCTGAATGCAGATCTTTAAGAATTGGGTTTTTCATGGGATTGGCATTTTTAGGTATAACTGCTTTCTTTTGTTCTTGTTGGTATGATGGATTTATTAAATCAACTTGGTATTTTGCTCCTTTAGTCTATCAATCCTTTATCTGGTATTGGCTCGGAGTGGTTTTCTATGGTGGGTTGATTCCTGAAAGATGGAGATACGACGTTATAATATCTGAAGATGAAAATTGTAATCATTCTCATTCAACTTCCGAAATCTTATCGGGTAATATTGAACATAGTGGTCGTGAAGAAATTGAAAATATCGAAGACGAAATTACTGCTACTAATTTCGATGATATTTTAATTTCTGATTCTCCTGAACCTGAAGAGGCGCCTCTTGTTGATGATGATTCCAATAAATATAAAGAAATTTTAGATAAGCATTTTCCTTTAAAACCCACGTTTACCCCTTATCATAAGGATTTCTTATCCTTGTGGTGGGTCGATTATATCTTTTCAAGTCATAATATCTGGCATATTTGTGTTGTTTTGGGTATAATCGGTCACTACATTGCGATTTTGGATATGTATGAAGGTATTGAACGTTAGTTATATTGCCATTTTTGCTTCTGTTGTGTGTCTGAGTTTTTTTTTTAGATTAGTGTCATTTTCAATTTAATATTCATTCGTGAAGTTTTAATTGTAGTTTAAAGCATCATCAAATTTGTAAGCTTCTCATGTTCAACATTTTTTTACATTTCTTTAAAATTTTCAACAAAATTATCGAAATTTGGAAACTCAAAGAATATTTAGAGCAATTAAAATGAATATACCATCTTTTGCCATCTTTGGCCAACTCTGTACAACGAAAGAGCTAATACTGAAATCTTCATTTTCGCAACTACTCAAGGAAATCGATAGCTGCAAACAAACAACCTCCGTATATTTTTAAATTTCCAGACACTCTCTATAACGGAGATTATAAATGCCTTTTACAAGCTTTTTACATTATTATTGTGCGAGATTGAAAGTATTGAAATAGGTTGTATATTGGTATGTTACAGCTTTGATTTTTGGGATCTTGTGTTAAAAAAATTTAACACAAGAATATATGTTTAATATTTGTACACTAATATATAAGTCGGTAAATAAAGACCAAATAATGGAGGAAGCCCATGTTGGAGATTGTGTTGGAAGTGGGGCCACTTAGCTTAGATTATAAATGAAATATAAGATATTAATTTTTTCGTCAGTCATTCACACACACTCTTCGTATAAATTAGCACTGGAAGCTACAGATCCTTCAATGTCAATGCCCCTACAATGTCGAATGATTTTTCATCATCTGCCCGTTGCGCCAGAATTATAAATCGTATGACTCGGAGTAATGTGTAGATCCTGAATTTTTATGGTTTATTTACTTTGTACTTAAGATAGGGCAGTTTATTAACTTTGTACTTAAGAAAGGGGATTTGACATTGGAGAATGGGCTGTAGATGCAACTGTTTACGTATGGCTCTTGTAAGGGATATACAAGAGTAGCATTGGGAAATTTCAAAAAAAAAGAGTTTTATAAAAATGAAATGTTCTGTAGATTTTTTATGATCTTCTTTCATAATAATAAAGAATGTAATATTTGGACGTTCAGAACACTGATTTGACCTTAAATATCTTAAAAATGAAGAATTTGCTTTTTACAAGAATAAACTTTTTGCTGACAGCCCATAATAGGTCATAGTTTACAGGACCATTTTTTCGAACATGAAACCAGCCTGGTTAGCTCAATGGCTAGAGCGTGTGACTTTTAATCACAAGGTTGCGGGTTCGACCCCCGCATCGGGCTTTTATTTTTGTCAAATAATTTTTTTCATCTCACAAGAAAATCATTAAATGGCGGTTTCTTGTCAGCATACAGATCTCTTCCCAAGGAAAACCAAAATGACATATTAAAAAACCACGAGAGTATACCGTGCGTGAGTTTATCCGACAAGGTATTTGGGCCAGGAAGGTCAGCAAAGTGGTCACGGAAAGCCATCGAATCGAGGCCCTACTATCAGCACCAGCTTCTAGAAGTAAGAGTTGGCGATTTGCAACAAGACCGCGATTACCTAAGCAGAAGGTTATTACTCAAATCGAACACCGATTGCATTATGAACCAGCTCGAGGAGAGAAAAAGTGGAGAGCAACCTGGAGAAGTGCACGGAAACGGTGAAAAAATAAAGGAGAAAGAGTCTAAAAAAAAAAAAGATTAAAAAAATAAAGAAGATTAAAAAAAAAATATAAGGAAGATTGAACAACAATATAACAAAAAATAAAAAAATGAAACAGGGGGTGCACATACAAGGCGCATAGACCAAAAAAAGAGACAAACGGAAAGAGACAAGACGGAAAAAAAGACAGAAAAAATAAGGTACCAAGAAAAAAGAATAGTATAATCTTGTGCTGTGGTTTGGAAAAGCCTAGGAACCCATCGAGGTAATATAAATAAAATGGAATCTGCTTCGAGTTTGACTCATTTTTAACCTTGTCTTTTACAATTAGTAAACTCCTGTTATTCACAGGATCATATAGAGGTGTAAAATGCCATGGTTTCCATGAGTCTTTCGGTTTCTATTCGAATAAATAAATTCTCGGTAAGATTCCATTAGCAAAGGATCAACGTAAGTTTTTTAGTAATCATTATATTTCCCATTTTAAATTGGAAACACGATCAGAAGCTTAATGTACCATTAGTAAAACCTAGCTGAAACGAACACTGATACTCGAATAATTAAATCGAATTTTCTTTAACAATTCGATGTTTAATTTTTGTGTTAATTAGCCTATAGATTGTGATTTAATTTTTTTTGTAATCGATGAAAAATCATCATTTTACGATATCACAATTTTAATGAACCCTTAATCGCCCATCTGACAAGTAGGAATTTGTTGATGCTCCTCGGTCCCCGACCAAACCCGGGTTTTCCAGCCTCCCTCCACCCCCCCATCAGATGGAAATGCCCCCGCCATGACAACTTGGGAAAAAATAATTGATTCTATGCGGTTGCGAGCCCCAGAATGCCCTCCAGCAGCACCGGACACAACAAAACCTTCCAGATTAAGCCGTACTGGGAAAAAGTCGTGCACCATGGGGCCAACAGACAAGAATTTTTTCACCACTACTAGCCCCACCATATACCAAGTCTAAGAAAAAAGTCACCAAAAAATAGAATCGAACGGCAATAGCCAGACTTTGACAAGAGGTCATTAGAACCATCGACCAGAAACGTATTATCCGTGTGTTGGATTTCTTGTATTTGCTCCACTTGTGATAACAAACTTATCTCATTCGTAAATCGTATTCAGTGCGATACGAGCTCCGTTTGTCTGGGGAATCCAACTAAACCTTTTGTGGGGATCACTGTGGACGGGATCGGTTGAGAATTGGGACCGGATAGCCGCGCTCGAAACCGGAGGAAAAGCCCGGCTAGGACGCACACCCCCAATCTGTATGCACTCCACGTTTTTATTAAGCGCCGCTTCAGCCTTTTCTTCTGTTAAAAAAATATTTTCTTTTAAAAAGAGCACCAAAAAAGGACAATACGTCATATCACTTTGTTAAAAAGCAAACACAAACACCATTTGCACTATTGGAACCTCCCAAAAAAGTATTTCGTTTTAGCAGCTTTTTTTAACAGTGCTTTCAGCTTCACCGGCTTCCCAGCCAGCTTTGGCAGTGGGTTTGACCCAGGAAATGTAAGGATAGGACAACCGTCCGAGGAAAGACAGCGGAGGGCCCTCTCCCCCCCCACAAAATGGAAATGTTACCTGAATGCTACGGTGATGTATGCATCCCATCAATGCAGTATAATGCCATGCCTCATCCGTTAAATTAAGTAAAATAATATTAACTAAAAGGAACCATACAAAAAAAAAAAAAAATATAGACAAAAAAAGCAAAAAAAGAAAGAAGGGAAGAAAAAATTCTTTTCAATTGTTCAGCTTGTTGAGCTTGTCTTGTAGGAAATTGATTTTATTATAAATACTAGACTTAATTCTTGTTTAAACTCGTACTTGATAAACAGAAATCTTTTGTTATTTATTTATTTGTTTATCCCAGTTACTTTTTTTACACTTGATAGATTTTTGCTATAGATAAGTCTTTGGGAAAAGGAAAGATATAATAAAAATGAGTATATTTACTGCGAAAACTCATACTTATGGTTTAAGAGGTAGAAAATTGAGAGCTACCATCACTGCAGTTGCAGTCACCGGGTTCTCTCTTTTCGGTTATGATCAAGGTTTAATGTCGGGGATCATTTCTGCTAAAGAATTCACTAGTACTTTCAAAGCAACTAGTGAAGAGCATGTTGGTAAGCATAATGCTACTGTTAACCAGGGGGCAGTCACTTCTTGTTATGAATTGGGTTGTTTCTTTGGGGCTTTATTTGCTTTATTCAGAGGGGATAAAGTTGGTAGAAGACCTCTTATTCTTGCTGGTTCCATTATTATTATCATCGGTACTGTTATTTCCACTGCTGCTTTTGGTCCTCATTGGGGTACTGGTCAATTTGTTATTGGTAGAGTTATCACCGGGATTGGTAATGGGTTAAATACCGCTACAATTCCAGTCTGGCAATCCGAAATGTCCCGTGCTGAAAACAGAGGTCGTTTGGTTTGTTTGGAAGGTTCAGTGGTTGCTGTTGGTACTTTTATTGCTTACTGGCTTGATTTTGGATTATCATATGTTGAAAATGATTATGCTTCAGTCTCTTGGAGATTCCCAGTTGCTTTCCAAATTTTCTTTGCCGCTATCTTATTAGGTGGTATTTTATATTTACCAGAGTCCCCTCGTTGGTTGATTGCTCATGGTTATAAAGCCGAAGCTCATGAAGTTTTGGGTTGTTTGAATGATTTGGATCCTCACGATGATGGTGTTATCGCTGAAGTTACCGTTGTTCAAGATGCTGTCAATCGTTTTTCTAGATCCCAATTAGGATTTAAAGATTTATTATCTGGTGGTAAAACTCAACATTTCCAAAGAGCAGCTGTTGGTGCTTCTGGTCAATTTTTCCAACAATTTACCGGTTGTAATGCTGCTATTTATTACTCAACTGTTTTATTCGAAGATGCTATGGATATGAGACATAGAAAAGCTTTGATTTTGGGTGGTGTTTTCGCTACAATTTATGCTTTATTCACCATTCCTTCCTTCTTTTTAATTGATTCTTTTGGTAGAAGAAAGTTATTCTTAGTTGGTGCTTTTGGTCAAGCTATTTCTTTCACTATTTCTTTTGCTTGCTTAGTTCATAAAACTGATGATACCGCTAAAGGTGCTGCAGTTGGTATTTACCTCTTCATTGTCTTTTTCGCTTTCACAATTTTACCATTACCATGGATTTACCCACCAGAAATTAACCCATTAAGAACTAGAACTGCTGGTGCTGCTATTTCTACTTGTACTAACTGGATTTGTAACTTCGCAGTTGTTATGTTTACTCCATTATTTATGAGTGAAGCTGATTGGGGTTGTTATCTTTTCTTCGCTGTTATGAATTATTTATTCATTCCAGTCATTTTCTTCTTCTACCCAGAAACTGCTGGTCGTTCATTAGAAGAAATTGATATTATCTACGCTAAAGCTTTCACCGAAAAACGTCAAGCTTGGAGAGTTGCTGCTACTTTACCAAAATTATCCTTACAAGAAATTGAAGACCAAGGTACTCAATTAGGTCTTTACGATCATGACTTTGAAAAAGAAAATGTTGATATTAATGAAAAGGCTTCTTCCTCATCTTCCGTTAAAGGCGAAGCTGATGGTTCCGATTCTCCATCTCAGGAAGGTCCTTTAGTTCAACAAAAACAAACCCAAGATGTTTAAAACCATCTCCTCTTTTTCTTGCTTTTTCAACATGAAACACTGTGTGTTTCTTTTGGAAAAGCAAAATTAAGCCATTATCATTAAACTTTCAATTCAACCTTAATGCTTCTTTAATTTTTTTTTTTAACCAAAAAAAATTCTCTTATAATATTGATGATGTCCAATTATTATTATAGGCAGTCTTTCTTGCTCTTTTTTTTTTTTTTGACTACTTTCTGATTTCGTCATTTATGTTCCTTGACATTTCCAGAGACTTATGTACTAAATCCTATATACCTTCAAACTAATATAAATTATTTTTATTTAAATACGATTTTCTTTTTTAGCAATCTTTTGATTGTATTGAAATCAAGAAAAATTAAGTGAAATTTTCAATGAGCAAGTACGCCAACACTAGACTGTACAGCAGTTGAACATTTCTGTTGAACAGATTGGTTATAAATCGGTACTTGACATTGGTTAAACCAGTAATAAGCGACTATTTACTTGGCTTATTACCGACACCAATGTTTTAAAAGTAAAAATTGACTATACGAAAAGCTTACTATACAAATCTGAATTGGCTGCGAATCACATTATGTAATGAAGAATGAAAAGACCAATAGGTGGGCAATTTTTTCTAAAATGTTCTTTATAGGATCAGTATCATGCTTCCATTGCATTAAACCGTTAGATTACCCCAGAAAGCGGAGCCCAACAAGCTGATATACTACCCCAACTGAACAAACCTTCCCAAATGTACAACAAGGCCAACGAAGAGGAAATATAAACAACAAGAGCCTATATCAAGATATCATCATGCTTAGTCATATATCAAGATATAATCATGCTTTGGCCTTTTAGCCCGAGTAACTATGATTAGTTATTGGTGGCTTAAAAAACCCATACACCAAACACATATTCTACTAAAACGGCTGTTTGGATTAGGATTGTGCTCAAGATTACACGACCCTTTCATTAGATCTTGATTTAAAACTACCGATAAATAGCCAATTCAGACTAGTTGATAAAAGTCAAAGAGAAGTATAGTTTAAATGGCAGATACTTTGGAATACAAGGCCCGAAGATCAAGGGCTGGTACGCTCAATAATGATGATAAGACTCTGAGTTATAATGATACTAGAGAATTGAAACAATGGTTGGCTAAATCAAATTGTCAACATTATTATTCGAAATTTGTAGAGAATAATATAACATTTGACTTAGTAACTGAATTGGATTCATCATCGTTAAGGGAAATTGGGATAGATAAACTAGGTGATCGATTGAAATTAGAATTATCGATATCAAATTTGAAAAATGAAAAGTTACAATCAAATTTAAATATTGAAGATTTATATAAAACTTTGAATCTAAATATTTCAAATACTTCTCAAATACCTGCTAATGAATTATCAGGAAAACTTGACTTATCTAGTGCAAATGATTCAACAACCTTATTACCAGGTGCTCAATCGTATCTTAATACATCATCAACTAATTTAAATAAAGATTCCAATAAGAATGTTACTTTCATTTTACAGGATGGATCTTGCAAAAGAGTTAATGTAACTGGTTGTTTTAATTCTCAGTCAATTAAAAGAAAAGTTTTGAAAAAATTAGGTATTAAACAACAAGAAGCTAAATACCATACATATATTCATTCGAAAGATCATCAAAATAATAATCAATTAAAATTAAATGCATTATATGATGTTGAATTGGTTACAATTTGTTATAGTCCTGATCGATTAGAAAAACACCGGATCATTTTATGTCCTGAAAATGAAACTCCATCGGAAATTGCAATCGAAACATCTAAAAAAATTCTAGTTAAACATGATAGATTTGAAAATATTCGTATCAAAAATCAAGAAGATTTAAGTCAATATCATATTCCTGATACTAAACCTAAACAAGCTCCTGGTCCATCTATGAGGAATTTCTTTGGCCAAAGACCTCCAAGTGAATTGATTAGTTCAAATTTAGCTGAATATTTCCCAGAAGCCCGCCAAAAAGAATTAGAAGCCACTGTTCGTAATTCTGTCAGATACTCGGTTAGATTATCTCGTCGCTTTAATCTACCCTCTGGGATTGCTAGTGGTGGTAGTAGCACTGGATCAATGATTAATGCAAATCCAAGACAATCTATAATGAGTAATAATACAATCACAACGACTAATAATAGAGCTTCATCAATTCTGTCGAATGATTTTTTGATTCAAAGAAGACATCAAAATAGAACCATTGGTGATGTCATGATGAATAATATTACCGCAATTGATGAGGCAGTTAATTCTCAAGATAATGCTTCAACTTTTAGCAAACCTCCTTCTATTATATCGGGAATGACCGGAGGAGGAAATAGCGATGATCGATCGATACACTCAAATAACTCTCTGAGTAAAGCTAATAATCGTCAAAGATTTTCTATTGCTACTAGTTTTGCAGATCAATCAAGTTCAAATAATCGATATTCCAAAATCGAACTATTCAGTATCGACTCCGATGAAGAAGAAGTCCAAGGAGATGAAGAAGAGGGTCCTGACTTTATTAGTGAATACGGAACATATACAAGTGGGGAATTAAATTACCAAGAAGGTCAAGAGCTGAGTGAATCATTAGATAAAATCAGCAAGTTACCAAGTAAAAAATGGCTACAAGGGGCAAGAATAGGAGCTGGTAGTTTTGGTATAGTTTATTTAGGTATGGATCCATTTACCGGGGAATTAATGGCAGTTAAGCAGGTCAAGATCCCTAACGAAGCTAGTATGAACAATGAACTGCAAAAAGCAATGATTGAAGCTTTAGAAAGGGAAATGACATTATTAAAAGAACTTAACCATGAGAATATTGTTAGGTATCTTGGATCATCCACTGATGATCAATTTTTGAACATTTTTTTAGAATATGTACCCGGAGGATCGGTACAATCAATGCTTAATCTGTACGGGCCATTCGAAGAGCCTTTAATTCGTAATTTCATTAGGCAAGTGTTGATTGGTTTGAATTATTTACACAGCGAAGGGATAATACATCGTGATATTAAAGGGGCAAACATTTTGATTGATATCAAGGGAACAGTTAAAATTAGTGATTTTGGAATCTCCAAGAAAGTAGGCAGCTCAAATGTCGATGATACCGAAGAAGAAAACAATCAGCAAAAGAAAGGGGGAAGAAGAGCTTCATTACAAGGATCGGTTTATTGGATGGCACCAGAAGTTGTTAAACAAACTGCTTACACTAAAAAGGCTGATATTTGGTCTGTTGGATGCCTTATTGTGGAAATGTTTACTGGTAATCATCCGTTCCCAAACTTTAGTCAAATGCAAGCTATTTTCAAAATTGGAACTCATATATTACCCCAAATACCTGAATGGTGTACTTTAGAAGCAAAAGATTTCTTACAAAAAACCTTCGAAGTCGAATACGAAAATAGACCAGACGCAATCGACATGTTGAATGAACCATTCTTGAATCCCTTGATCATGTCAAAACAGTAATAGCGTAGTTTAGAGCTTAGATAAATTTATAAATTGCAAAATTGCAAAATGTAAATTACAGTATTAATTTATTGTTACTTTTTTGCGGGGGACTCGAGTTTCCTTTGTTTAGGGAGCTTTTTTTATTTTTTTGAATGACAGTGGTACGGGTGTCTGGTCATCGTCTGATGGTATAATAAAAGCACGTTTAAATAAGTTCCTTTGAAAAAGGATCTAATAATTCTTCACTACTCATATCGTACATCTCACTTCACTAAACAATTAGTTGAGTATATTATCGAATGACTTGACACTTTTGAAATTGAAAGACAAGTATAGCAAGAAACCATAATTATATTAGTTTTTGAAAGAGTTTATCAAAGAGTAGTAATTTTCACCGAGACTCGGCGCCAACACTAATTTAGCCAGTTCCAATGGACATTCCATTGAAATCAAAGCCAAAGGTATCCACAGTCAACCTTTTGGATGACTCCAAGTTCAAATTATCTTCATTTAGCGAATATAATGAAGGCAAAGAACATAAATCAACGATATTGAATTCAGGAATCACATCTCCACTCAAAGAAAATTCAGAGGAGGAACAACAACAACAGGAAGAAGAAATACAACTAGATGGAGGAAGACAAAAGCAAAAACAAGAAGACAGTCTTAGGATTGATGAGATTCGGGAAACACTGCCTACTAAAAACTATAAGCTAACAAGAACTTATTCAGAAACCGAAGCCAACAATTTCGATGATGAAACTGGTCATCGAATGTTTGATGACGGGAAAATTAGACCGAAGTTATCGAGACAGGGTTCCGGTAGCTTTTTAACCCAACCGCTGGGTGGTGGTCCCCCAAAGATATATTCGAGATCTCATAATGATTATATTGACGATGGCTGTTCGTTGGTTGGATTGGAAGACGAATATATCCCAGGATTGGACTTTAGTGATGTAATCTACCAATGGAACAGTAACGCTTCTGATCAAAATCTATCTTTCCATCTTAATAAAGATGGTGATAATCCAAGCACAACAACGAGCTCTTCCAACACTCCGTCAACAAGAGATTCGTCGTATCTAGACTTGAATAAATTACATTCCAAAGTTGCTCCTCAACCAATCAACATGAGGAGCCCGTTACAAAATAGTAAAATGTCAGTATCAAAATTAAGTGACATGCTAAAATTAAGAAATCCAACCAACAATGAGGTTAATAACGAGTCTACAACGACAATTACAAATGACGGAAATAGCAAGCATAAGAAACAGAAAAAGGTAGGTAGTGAAGAGGTCAACTATGAAGCCATATTAAACAGTTTACCATCTAACTTTAACGAATTGCCTTATAGTCAAAGGAAAAAAATTGTTTTATCTTATTCCGATTCAATTGATTATTCTCAATTTTCATTATTTGCTAAAAATTATTTTGGTTCTGGTAATTCAAACAATTCAAACAATTCAATTAGAAATTCACGTCATGGCTCATCAATAGGTAGTAATCCAAGAAGATCAAGAGTCGGAAGTGCTAATACGGTTGCAGGTAGATTATTAGCAATGTCATCTCTGGTTGACTTTAAAAAGCTTCATGAATCAAAACAACCTAAAATGAATGTTGATGAAAAGGGGGCAATTGTAATGGGATACGAATTAGGGAAAGTCATTGGCTTTGGAGCATGGGGGATAATTCGAGAATGTTATGGAGAAAATGAAACGGTGAAAGCCATCAAAATTGTCAGATCAAGGAGAGAACAGTGTTCATCACCATCAATCAGATCACCATCAAGATCGCCTACAAGATCCGGTAGTGAGATATTCCACCATCATCATAAGTCCAAACATAATCCTGATGTTTTGAATGTTTTCAGAAAAGAAATCGCGATTTGGAAAAGATTACAACATGATAACATATTGCCGTTATATCAATATTTAGAAACCGAAGATACCATATTTTGTATAACCGATCGAATTTTTGGCGGGACATTATTTGAAGTAGTATCAAACTGGGGTGTTTATAATATGGGAGTCATTAATCCCCAAGGACCACTTAAGTTTCTGATTGATGAGCAGAAAAAGAGAATAAGACAAATAATCAACTTTATTGGACAAATCATTGATGCTTTGATATATTTGCATGAAGAATTGGGTACTGTTCACGGAGATATTAAGTTAGAAAATGTATTAGTCGATAATCAGGATCCTAAAAATATTAAAATGATATTATGTGATTTTGGAATGTCAAGGGTATATACCACAAGATTAAGTCGACAATCATCAAGAAAAAATATTTATAATGATAATGATGAAGATACATTAATGATGAGAAGTAAATCATCAACCAGTGAATTACGTAAACCATATAGAGGAGAAGATACTATCAATAGTAAATTCTTATTTACTGATGATTCTAAAATTGGAATCAACCATTTTCAAAGAAGCCATGGCCCATCAATGCAATCGGTTAATTTATCGCTCAATAAATTCAAATCTCCATTAGAAAATTTCCATGAAATTAAATCAAAAGATCATATTCTACCATCAGAGGGGATTGAATCCAATTTGCCACACCTGCATATTGGCTCATTACCTTATGCATCACCCGAGTTATTATCACCGAATCCTCCACCATTAGGACCATCAGCCGATATTTGGGCATTAGGAGTGTTACTTTATACGATGGTTGTTGGTAGGTTACCATTTCAACATCCATACGAACCTAGATTGAGAGCCATGATCAGTAGTGGGAAATTTGATAAGGAAGAATTGAAAAAAGCATGTTTAATCGAGTGGATACTCAAAGATGATGAAATGGTTGAAGAAAAGGAAACCGTGTCTGAGAACAATCAAAGTTTCCTGTCAATGAATACCAATTTAGAAAGAGACGAACAAATTAAAAAACTATTCAATAGTTGGAATTTATATAATTCTCAAGAATACCAATGGTTTTACGATATTATAATTGGATGTTTAGAAATCAATATCACCAAAAGATGGGATTTAGATATGATTCACCGGAGTCTAATCAAGAATTCCATCTGATGGTTTACGCGTCACGAATTTTCCCCAATTTTAATGATCAAAAGTATGATTAACGTTGTATAAACAAAAAGTATATTGTATGAATCAGCCACTGCTGTAAGCTTACGTAGAAGTCACTAGCAAACACCTTCTTTTTTTAACTACAATCGGAAAAGATAAAAAAACAAAGGAGGGGAAGGGGGAAAAATTTGACAGAATCGAGGGGTAAAAGGGAGGGGCACAGAACTGCAGCGAACAACTAGAGGACAAGGTACCATCCACCAATCCACCAACTACAACTTAGGCTATGAGAATAACAAAGCCAAGACTGGGAATAACAAATGACTGTCGATACCAGAAAAACGAAGCAATACAAGATATCAAAAGAATCAGTATCCTCAAGCGTTGTGATCAATGTTCCAATAAACAATTCGAAGCTTCGGTTAATTCTATACTATTATACGCATGGTCATACGCATAGTTCTACCATACACTCGATATACCAGAGGCATTCACCGCAAATGTGGGGTGCCCGATGGTACTAGCAGTTTCGAATAAACAGCCGGTGTACGGGCGTTTCACTCCCGGCCCTTTTCGTGTCGCGACCCAAAGGACTCTGGCCGATGCCCGGATTAATTATATGCACGATGCCACCGGTATTCTGTCAGTCGGGGGCCAAGAGCTGAGCATCGATTGTCACGGATAAATCAGCATGTCAATCCCAGATTAAGGATCCAGACGAAGCCATCGTGGTGGTTGGAGAGGGTGGTGAGAGGTGGTAGTATTGGTAATAATACTGGTGGAAGGTAAGGATTATGGCTTTATTTGTTTGATGTTCTTTGTGAAACTCTGGTCGGAAATGAAAATAGCAAAGCAAAGACAGTCAAACAGAATAAACAAAAAAAAAAAGGTAGAACAAAAAACAAAAAAGGGTTAGCTACACGAGCATGAATTCCAAACAATGTTCTAGTCAATTAGGTTAAAACAATATTGCACTGTTAACAGGCTTAATTTTGTCACCTATTTTATATCAGAGTTATGCTGGAAAAGAAAGATTTACTATACTAGATGGTAATCCTTTTCTTTTTCTTTACCTACCATGCTTTATTTCCTGGCCGGATTGTGCATCTTATGATGTTGGGTCAAGCACGGAATGTCATTAATATTATTAATCTAGAGCAAGGAAGAAACCTTTCACACGACCTCTTCGTAGATTCAATTTTTTTTTTTTTTTTTTTTTTTTTTTTTTTTTTTTTTTTTTGAAAGCACTAAGAATTTTTTTAGCCACCACATACTTTGACAGATGGAAAAACCATCTTACAATGTAAATCTAATAAGCTCATGAGTAAATGACCTTACTACTAGCAGAACTGACCAAGCGAGCTCCAAAGCAATGTTACAACACCCGAGCCTGTACATACCTGTACATTAAAGAGTCAAAACTCATCATCGCTGAACAGAAAGCATTTCCGGTGACCCTCGTTTCTTTTTGCCCGTTCTGCCGCATGTATTTTTGAGTGGTTTTTTGCTATTCGGGTCAAAGCTGCAAATAGAAGTTACTGGTAAGACATCCAGCAAGCTCGGAGCTACCAGTAGGGCAGGCCAGAGTGGAGTCTACCATCAACGCTTCTTGCAAGTGGCTAATGTTTACCTTGGATGCTGCCACTTGTTAATAAACGTCAGCTCATATTAAGCTGTTCTGGGTCCTGGTTCGTATTCTAGAGTACGGCATTTACATATTTTATGGTACAAACTATTGGGGCCTGGCTAGTCTACCTAAAGTTAAACTTAGTCGTGGATGGAGCGATGGGACAGTCAATATTTTGTTTGACATCTAGAGAATGTCCCATTACATCATAACAGGAAGCCAGAGACTTTCTTTTTTATTTTATTACGGGTTCTTTTTATTTTTTTTGACCTGGGCTTTTCTTTTCGCTATATTCCGTTATATTCTCTTCGAAATATCTTTCTTTTTTTCATTTCCTTTCTTTTTTTTTTTCTTTTTGGTGCTAAAAATGAATTGTTTTATATGTACGCCAGTACGTGAAATAGCTACGCTGCTTACAATATACAATAAATATTAGCATATATCTTATTAATACCTTTTGTAACTGCTGGTATGCATAACTGCTTCTTTTATTTTTCTTTTTATTTTTGTATGATGTTGTAGTTTGGTAAGATACGTTTTGGTATTACTGTTTATACCTCCACCACTTTCAATCCCTGGTATACTGCCTCTCGATATAAATATAGCCAATTCCCACCTTCTTCGACAAGTTGGGGAAGTTTTGTCCTTTTTTTTTTTTGAATATCTTTCTAGTCTTACGTATTAGTTCCAAAAGAAAAATATGGCTTGGTTAACTAGAACTTCAAACTATGGTTTGAAAGGTAGAAAATTGAAAGCTTTCGTTACCTTCACCGCCGTTATGGGTTTTTCCCTTTTCGGTTATGACCAAGGGTTAATGTCTGGTCTTATTGAAGGTGAAGAATTTATCAAAGAATTCTCAGCTGCTAATAAAGAAATTGTTGGTGATTATAATGGTACCATTAACCAAGGGGCAATCACTTCTTGTTACGAAATTGGTTGTTTCTTTGGTGCTTTATTTGCCTTATTCAGAGGTGATAAATTTGGTAGAAAACCTTTGGTTATTGCTGGTTCCCTTATCATTGTTCTCGGTACCGTGATCTCGACTGCTGCTTTCGGTCCTCATTGGGGTACTGGTCAATTCGTTGTTGGTAGAGTTATCACCGGGATTGGTAATGGTTTAAATACCGCTACTATTCCAGTCTGGCAATCCGAAATGTCCAGAGCTGAAAATAGAGGTCGTTTGGTCTGTTTGGAAGGTTCTGTCATTGCTGTCGGTACCTTTGTTGCTTACTGGATTGATTTTGGTTTATCTTATGTTAACTCTTCTGTTCAATGGAGATTCCCAGTTGCTTTCCAAATCTTTTTCGCTTTAATTGTCTTCTTTGGTATGGCTGGTTTACCAGAATCTCCAAGATGGTTGGTTGCTCATAACAGAAAACCTGAAGCTTTGGAAGTTTTGGGTTCTTTAAATGACTTACCAACAGACTCTGACGAAGTTTACGCTGAAGCTACCGTTATCCAAGATGCTGTTAACCGTTTCTCCAGAGCTCAGTTAGGTTTCAAAGATTTATTATCTGGTGGTAAAAATCAACATTTCCAAAGAATGGTTGTTGGTTCAACTGGTCAATTCTTCCAACAATTTACCGGTTGTAACGCTGCCATTTACTATTCTACTGTCTTATTCAAAAACACTATTAATTTGAAAGGTAAATTACCTTTAATTATGGGTGGTGTTTTTGCAACCATTTATGCTTTAGCTACTATTCCTGCTTTCTTTTTGGTTGATTCTGTTGGTAGAAGAAACTTATTCTTGGTTGGTGCTATTGGTCAAGGTTGTTCCTTTATTATTTCATTTGCTTGTTTAATTGACCCAACCACTCAAAATGCTAAAGGTGCTGCCGTTGGTATTTTCCTTTTCATTGTCTTCTTTGCTTTCACCATCTTGCCATTACCATGGATTTACCCACCAGAAATTAACCCATTAAGAACCAGAACCGTTGCTTCTGCTGTTTCCACTTGTACTAACTGGATTTGTAATTTCGCCGTTGTTATGTTCACTCCATTATTCATGGATCAAGCTGATTGGGGTTGTTACCTTTTCTTTGCCTTGATGAATTTCTGTTTCGTTCCAATCATTTTCTTCTTCTACCCAGAAACTGCTGGTCGTTCATTAGAAGAAATTGATATCATTTACGCTAAAGCTTTCACTGATAAACGTCAAGCTTGGAGAGTTGCTGCTACCTTACCTAAATTATCCTTACAAGAAATTGAAGACCAAGGTACTCAATTAGGTCTTTACGATAATGATTTCGAAAAGGAAAACTTTGAAACTAAAGATAACGTTTCTTCCACCAGTTCCTCCGGTAAAGAGGGTTCAGGTGCTGAAGGTACTGAAACCCCAGCTGAAACTGGTGGTCCATTAGAAAAATCTCCAAGAGAAGAAACTGTCTAGATTTAGATTTTAATATACCAAAAACTCATATATACCTAATACAAATTCCATCAAGAGTGAATTACGATTCCTTTCACTTTGCAGCTTATTTAATAGAAAGAAAAAAAAAAAACTCATAACTTAGCTTAATGACTTTTTCCATTACTATATAATTTCTCATTCTTTTTATATATTGTTATTATACCTTTTATCTATTTTCTCTTAATATATTCAAATTTTTTTTAATTAGCTCGATAAGTAGTTAAACCTTAACAGTCATTTGGGTGGTGATACCCTCGGATATGAAACCAGGCCTGTTTCGGTCTGAAATTGCTGACGATTTCTAAATTTCATATCCGTCGTTACTACTTAACCATATTATTATCAGTTAAACTATCCTAACGCCAGTACACACTTGCAAGTTAAGGTTTTAGTACCATGGGGAATTCTCGGGGAGTCTGGAGTACGGATCCACAAAGAAGCGTTCCCATCCGGGCCCCATTCCGTTTTTTTTTGCATTCAGTTCAACGGATTGCTAAAACGTAGATAGGCTGTAGTTCAATTGAACCGAAAATTTAAACAGACTGACAAAGTTTACTAATTAGGTTCTCTTTCGTGTTATGGAATTTGTAGCACCAATTCTCTAGCGTAATTTAGTATTCTACTAATAGCAACTCAAATAAGGTAAGCTACTTATACAAACAAAAGATCTAATACGATGATTGTGATTATGTGATAGATATGTAGAGTTGGTGAATAACAATGCTCAAGTTAGTACTGCAAAAGACAAAAACCTGATCTATTGATTATTGGATAGTTTAAGAACATCAACGTTAAGGCTTTGCTCTTGTCTATAAACCTTTAACTATTACTCGAGTTCGTTTGGCGTACTTGAAGTCTGACCCTAACAACTATACTAATTGCGTTTTTGGCACCTTTTTATCATCAAGAGCCGTAGTGTTGTTGGGTTCTTGCAATAGACTAAGCCGGTATGCAACACCATGCTTAGATGTACATAAGCTGCATTCATAATAAGCTACAATAGGCGCAAATTGACTGCTTCGGACGGTGAATCATCTATCAGCACCAAACTCATCAAAATATTTTAACAGCATCTATACATGCATAGACCGAATCTTCCGCAAAAGCAAACGCACTTCTTGGCCCAAACGGAAGCCGCTGTTCCCTCTTTCCACGAATGGTAACACCAAGAGTGATAGCTTTGCAAAACCATGCTGAAAGTACTCCATTGATCACTTAGAAAAGGACCTCAAGCTGCAAACTCTTCCCATCTGAATCTTCATCAGGTGTACGGATCGCATAATTAAGATGTACGGAGGTTTTCTTTGAATCAAAATAGACAATTTGTGGATAAACAGATATTTATAGCACAGCAGAAGTTTTGAACAGAAGCTCTTCAAGTCTTTTCCGTCAGAGAAGAATGCAATTGCCAGAAGGATATAGCTTCAGGAAAGTCGCTACCGGCGATTATTCAAATAACTACTTGGACACACTCAAAGTATTAACCACGGTTGGGGAGATTTCACAAGGTCAATTTGAAGATCTTTTCAAAGAATGGGATTCATTACCGGAAGTGTATCAACCTCATGTCATAACAAATGAATCTGGTGTTGTTGTTGCAACCGGGATGCTTCTTATCGAAAGAAAATTGATCCATGGCTGTGGTAAAGTTGGCCACATTGAAGATATTGCAGTTGCCAAATCAGAACAAGGTAAAAAATTGGGTCTTGCCATGATTAACGGGTTATCTGATTTGGCTGAAAAGAAGGGCTGTTATAAAATTATTTTGGATTGCTCTCCTCATAATGTTGGATTCTACGAAAAATGTGGTTATTCCAATGCTGGTGTTGAAATGTCAAAAAGATTTGATCATTAATACATTTCTTATACCGTAAACTAAAGACATCAAATTGATAATATTATACATTAGTAATAGAGCTTGTTTATATAGTATGAATAAAAAAATACATAGACGTTTCAAATCTTATCAAGTGCCTAAAGTTTGTTAGTACTGTTTCTTTCAATCACAACTAGTTAGAACATACTTCTAATGAAACAATAGAGTTTCCTCTTATAACCTAGGTTAATGTTAGTATAATGTTATTTCATCCCATTTCATCTCTGAATACATACAATAGTCCCTATATTAATAACTTCACCGTTCTTTTGTTCCTCCACTGCTTCTCCCATCGTTATATTCAAAAACACCTATAGAAATATGTTAGTACTCAAGCTCCTAGCTACTTTGTTTTCAATTACATACATCATATCCTCGTAAGTTTCCAATGACTTTTCTGGAACCATTTAACTGGACGGAAATTCTTTTATCCAAATACTAAAGCACATTTGTTAGTAATTCTTCTTTCAAAGAAGATCAACAACTGAGTAGACATACAGCTTTCAATTCCGGAGCGTTCACCATGCTAATGACTCAAGGATATCTTATGTACGCTGGCAAGGGAAGAGTATATTCATTTGTTAGAACTTTCAGTGTGCGTTTGTTTGAAAAAAAGAAGCCATCTGCCCCATATGCACTCCAATGAGGTTATACTGATAAATAATTGAAATGAAAACAACAATTTCTGGAGTTCATCAATAGCTATAAAACACCCCAATTATGAGTAATATAGACTTTGATCTACTAGCGGATATTGATACTTCCCCAACGCAGCCCGACAATCAAAGCCCGGAACAGAATCAAACGAACGACTCGAATCAAAATAACTTAAACTCATCCATACCAACAAATCTTTTGAATGTGATAAATCAGGCAGAATCACAAATAGCTACTGAGCCGGAATCCAAGTATTCAGAAGAGATAGTGGCGAATGTAGCCGAGAGCCGGCTTGACTCAGAGCCTCCCGAAGATCCAGAAAATGACAATGGATCCAATGTCTATTCTTCTACAAGATCAAATACGGCAACTCCTGACGTCCAGGTACTCTTGAATAAACAAAGCGAGAAGCTAGAGCTCAAGAGGAAGTTGGACGAACTCATTAAGCAAAGACTGAACGTCAAGTCTTCAATTAACGAGGTGGCAGGAAAATTGAAAACCTTAAAAGATTCTCAACATAAAAGTGATGTTAACAATCGCTTGAATGAATATCTTGAGAACAGTAATCAAAATTATATTGAATCACAGAGCAGAAAACAAATTGAGCCATCTCGTGAAACCACACCGGGGCTAAATCTCGAGAATGGCTCCACAGTTAATATCATAAATGAATTGAATGTTCTCCCCTCAAATAACTGGGATGACCGAATCGATAATATTCGAAAGTTTTATCCATACGTGGACTTGGAGAAAATCAAACCCTTTACCACTTATAATCAAGATGGAATTTTTTTGAGAGGAATTTCTTTTACGGTTGTATGTCCATTATTTTTCAAATTGAATGTCGAAGTTCGAATTAATTCTTTAAAAGATTCAATCGAATCGATCAGTGTGAATCAAACTCAGTTGGTTACTTTAAGATTGATATCCCCATCCGTCTCACAAGCCATAGGCCAATTTGTCCAACAAGGAGAAATTGATTTGTTTATGTATGCTTTGAATTCGCTTTCTATAGTAGCCCACGAGAGAACCAGTCTATTATTTAAGATTATCAAAAAGTATAGGTCATATATAGAAGATGAGAAATTCAAAAACTTGATAGAAGATGAGAGTTTATCCAACAATAGAATTTTTGCAATTATGAAGTCGGTTAATCAAATAAATTTGGTCATAGATAAAAATAATGAACTTTATCATATCAAACTATACTGGGACATAAAGTTAAATGATTTAGTTACTGGAAACTGCAAATCTTCATTAAAACTACTAATGATTAGACAGTCCGATAACACGAAATTGAAAAATGTAAATAATTTATTTCAAAACTTAATCAAAGAATATGGGATTTTTAGTGGGCTTGATACTTTATTAAAGTCTATATTTGGGATAAATGCTGAAATTTAATTTTTCTATACATATATATATATATATATATATGTATTCATTTTAATCGAAATTGATAGTTTCATTAAGTAAATCTAATTTAACATCACCAGAAGTATCATCATCTCTGTCATTAATGTCCAATAACCACTCACTACAAAATGATAGTAATGTAGCCAAAAAATGATTTTTTTCGTTTGCATGATTGAAATCATGTATAGATAAGTAGCCAGAATCGAATAAATCGATATTATTATAATCAACAGTACCAACACTACCATGAATTGAATTTATAACGTTAATAGTAGGTATGTTTCCAGTAATATTATTTGAATTTGACGAGTCATTGTTGCTTGGTTTATCATTGATTGAATCTTCATTTTCAAATAATTCTTCCAATTGTTTAGAACGGAACGAAGTAAAAGCTTTACCTAATTGTTGATAAGTATAAGTTTCAATACCAGAAGTAATATCTTGACGAATGTCTTCCCACTCCATACCTAATAAACCATTATGAGTAGATTTTTTATATTGAAAGAATTTAACTAACCATTCATTCAAAAGCTTGAGTCTTTTATTGAAAAGAACGGTGGCAGCCCTATTCGAGTTTCTAACCTGGCGAATTATTGTTTTAGATTTATTAATCACTGAATTTCGATTACTCATTGACAACTTACTATCTTTCGTTAATGGGATAATTGGAATCGATGATACATAAGTTTTAAATATTTTTTCTAAATCGTCAATGGGCCCATTAGGGTATAATTTTGATTTTAATTTGTTATTTTCTTCTTCTTCTTCCATTTCTTGTATATCTTGGTTTGGTGATTGTTTTACATCACCATTTGGATCTTTAGCTTTATTTTGATTCTTGGAAGTTGTACCTTTAGAAGCTTTATTAGGTACAGTATTAGAATCATGATTTTGGCTTGATGTTGGTTCAGATTTTGAAGTTGTTTTTTTAACTTTCCGTTTTTGTTTTGGTTTATCAGAAGCACCTCTCTTTCTTGTTGGTTTTTCATTACCATCTTCTTTAGATGAGGAATTTAATGTTACGATCATTGAATCGCTATTGAGAGAATCGGGATCAACTGCAGGGCTATCTTGAAGTTTGCGATGTTTAGCTAATTGTTGTTGCATATGTTCACGGTCCTTTTTAGATTTGTTACCCCTTTTTGGATTACTATTATGTTCTTCATCAACTAAGTATCTTAACCTTGTTTGATACATTTTTTCAGAAAATTCTTTTTCATAATCAGTATCAACATCAAATTTATCAAAATCAGAATCTGGAATTATTTCAATATCTGGAATTTGATTTGAGCCAAACGGGTTTGCCGCTAATTCTTCTGGAGCAAAACTGGTTTCTAAATAAGTATACATTAACCATAAGAATCTTCTTGCTCTTGACTTGGGATGAATTTCAGGACTTAAGAAGAATTCCATGAATTTATTGGTATTATTTTTTGAATCAAGTGGGTCATCAGGGTAATGATATTTAATATTATGGAAATGATTACTCAACAAAAATATTAATTGGATAACATTAGTATTTGGTTTAACGATTTTTGGGTTATTTATGATATCCCCGACAGTTTTTATATGATCTTGACCATCACAAACCGCTTTTAAGATTGATTTTAGTCTTGGGGTATCTTGTAAAGGTTTAGAGCCTCCATTAACTGGATCAGCTTGCAAAGAGGGAATAGAATGATAAGTTCTCAAAGAAGATCTCATTTCAGGAACAAAGTTTATAGTTGTATTCATTCTACCAGCATTAACTAATAAACAAACTTTCGCAACCGATTTAGCCATATCTTTCTCCCTTATCAACCTTTCTTTCAAAATTTTGGAAGATTTAGAGGATTCGGCTAATGTTCTGATATATAATTCAGAAAAGGTTAATTTTGGACCATTATTAGTAGTAGGTATATTACAAAAGGGGAAAGGATTAGTGAAGACCACATTTTCATCTTCAAATAATTCATTTAAAAAATCGTATTGAATATCTTTACGCCAGAATGCAGAGCCATCTGATTTTTTCAAATGACGTATAGGTTTATTCAAATTTGAATTTGGATTTTTCAGTTTGTTCTTAGGACTTGAAGCTGAACCTCTTTTCTTTTTGGATTTTGATTTTGTTTCATCATCGTCATCGTCGTCGTCATCTTCATCTTCTTCGACATCGTCATCTTCACCATCATCATCTTCTTCATGAAATTGATCTTCATGATCAAGATCATCTATTATATCATCATTACGAGGTTCGGGGTTTAGTATTGAAGCGTGGGCATTAGCAGGACTCACTAAGCTTTCAATAGACAATGCTTTACGAGACGGAGATGAAGCATTACCATTGGACGGAGAAGCGTTACCATTGGAAGGAGAAGCATTACCATTGGCAGAATAAGCATTACCATTGGGAGAATAAGCATTACCATTGGGAGAAAGATGATTACTTGTGATATTATCATTCGATGAAGCTTGGCTTGTGGAGGAAGGAGGTGAATGATGAATCTTGGAGGAAACACTTGGAACATAAGTATCATGAATTGGATCGTAACTCATTTTACTTTAAATGATTAATTAGTACAGATGAAAAAATAAGGTAGAAATAAGAAAAGGAATAAACTAAGAATACAAATTAAGTAGAGAATGAAATAAATTAGCTAAGAATACAATAAATGAAGAAAACAGATTAAGATTGATTGAGTGAAATTATCGATTAGAAAGTTGAATATCTCAACCAGCAACACGTCAAGATGTATTACTAGTGTAAAGCAAAAGGAAAACGGAAATTTAAAGATATAATAAATTGCCTTGAAAAAATTGAAAAGTAATGGGCTTTAAAATTCAATCGTTATTGTGAACCAGGGCGTGTCTATAGTCAAATAATACTTTTAAGCTAGATTTTGAATGATTGGATGTAGTAGTAAAAGTGTTGATAATCTCAGATATTTCCTCTACAACTCAATTTCTAGTAAACCAAGACGACGATTCGAAAAACACTGCAAAAGCAAACAAAATTTCACCTTCCAATACCTTTTTTTCGGTGAAAACCTGAAAAGAAAAAATTGGTTTAGGTCAATTTTTTGGTTATTCCCAAAAATCAGACGCTTTTCTCATTTTTACTCAAATAGAAAATTCACCTTCTTTGTTGATTTTTTACTCCTTTAACTCTGCCAATGGCTTCCAAAGACTACCGGAGGCTCTGGAAACCACTAACAGCAGCAAAGAACACCGTTTGTCCCCATAATAACTACAATTATCGGGTCATTTAGCCACTGTAATGCGTACTGGTCTTGAATCTTGTAGATGTAATTGAAAAAATATCAACACTTCACTACTTCTAATTTTACACGGTACCAAGTAGTGTAGCCTGGTCTTGTCTTCGTTACACTGCCCAATCCTGTCTATCCAGCCTTCTTTCCGGTGTTGTCATGGTGTATCACCCAGTAATGCTCGTGCACTCTAGTCTTTGTCATTGCAATCGAAGGACGGTTGTACTGCAATTGTGAAAGCTGAGCGGAAAAGCAAACCAAAAATCAAAGAAAGAAAGAAAAAAAAAAAAAAAACAGAGAAAAAAAGAGAGACAACAACTGTTCGATTTGTATGTACGGATGTTATATTGTTGAGGGAATTCATAGTCCTGCATATGGGTCCTCCTCCTCAACTCCTCAAAAAATCAAAGAGACCAGTAGAATGTGACCAGTCACTTTTCCAGCAGGCGCCAAGGGAACTGAAAGATTCAAGATGTCACTTCCACCGTCCTGGCGACAATTCCAGTTGTTTGACTTTGTTCCAATCAAGGATCCCAACTACGGGTCGAGTGACCCGTTGTATTCGGATCCCTCGTTATCGTGTATTACCGCCAGTGTTTCTTATTTGATTGTATGCACAAATCTGTCACTAATCAAGATAATACTGAAGGATTTTACTTTGTTGAAAGAGTTCTATGCTCATGATGTCAATTACTCCATTAGTTTTGCTGCATGCTTGCCCAATTCCAACTTATTGGTCACGTTGGCAGAATATCAAAACTCTCCCAGTGTTTTGAAATTATGGGATCTTAATAAGATCATGAAATTTTCTAAGGACAATAGCGACAAGTCGCTTGCCATCAGCGACGACGAATATCAGCACAAGTATCATACCCAAGTTTTGATTCATAATGGCGACAATTCGTATCCCATTAGTTGTTTCAAATTTAATGATTTGCTTACTTGCATTGCAATTGGATTCACCAATGGGAAAGTTATTTTGGTAAGGGGTGACTTGATCCGTGATAGAGGTTCAAAACAAAGAGTGATCTATGAATCAAATGATCCAGTTACTAGTGTGCATTTCAATGATTCTCAAGATTTACTTTATATAACAACCACCTCTAAAATCTTAACAGTTTCAACCACGGGAAGAAACCAGGGGAAACCAAATCGAATCTTATCCAAGAGTACTGGTGCTGACCTTAACTGTTCTCATATCGACCATGATACCCAAGAATTAATCATTGCTACAAACGACTCATTAAAGTTTTATAATCATATTCTGAAAACTAATATAATAAACTTTGAGATACCAAAGAAGAAAATATTCAAATTTATGAAAAATTACTTATTGATCGTTTCGAATTTTGATGAAATGATAAATAATTCTAAAAAATCAATGACCAGACTCTTGATAATCGATTTGTTTAATAAACACATATCGTTTTCCCTCACGATTCCCAATAATTCAATTAATCATATATTTCAATGGTCTGAGGACTTGTATCTTTTATCAAGTGATGGTAGCTTATTCAAAATTCATGAAAAATCAATCAATCAACAAATTGAATTGATTTTACAACGCGAGTTATTCCCAATTGCAACAAAGTTAGCTAAACAGTCCAACTTGGGCTCAAAGCTTTTATTAAGAATTGAAAAATTACATGCTGAGTTCTTATATGATAAACAGATTTTTGAAGATTCAATTAATTGCTTCATAAATTGTTTAACCTTATTCGATTTAAAACATTATAATCGTAAAGATATTGCTCACCATTTACAAAAAGATGATGATAATATAGATGATTTTATAATGGATGTCATAACAAAATTTAAAGACCCATCAAACATTACTAATTTGACAAATTTCTTATTCAAATTATATGAATTGAAATTGTCAAATAATGATCATATTACTTTATTATTATGTTGTTATTGTAAATTAAAAATGATAGATGAACTAGATAAGTTTGTCGAAGATTTGGATTTTGAGGAAACTTCTGATAATGACTCAAATATTATCAATTATAATTTACATGAATTAAATTTTCAATTGGTTATAAATCTATTTAAAGAATGTGGTTATTTCAAACAAGTTATTAAATTATTGGATAAGTTAAATCAACCGAATTTAATAGTGGAAATCCAACTTAATGATTTGAATCAACCTCAACAAGTCCTTAATTATTTGAAGACACTATCAATTGATGACTTATTATTGATTCTAATCGATCATTCTAAGAATTTGTTAGATGTTTTACCTATCGAGACAACTGAATTATTGATTAATGTTTTCACTGGTGCTTATAAGCCAAATAAATCTAGCGATGGCCCCGCGATGGATATCGATTCTAGTTCTAATCAAGCACCCTCGAATGATCAAAATATTGCTCTTAATTCTTACCAAGCATTCTTGTCATATATTACTCCAGAAAATGGACACACATTAAATGGAACCTCAAACGGAACTTCAAACGGAACTTCAAACGGAACTTCAAACGGAGCTTCAAATGGCACTTCCCATTCACCAGAAACAACAGAACCCACTTATTTGCCCCCAAAACCAAAATTGATTTTTTCAAGTTTCATCAACAATCCTAAAGAGTTTGTTATATTTCTTGAAGCTTGTATTGAGACTTTCGATAAATATCAAGGAAATATTAACGATAAAAAAGATTTGTTAATCACTTTGTTTGAAATGTACTTATCCTTGTCTTCATCACTGGCGGATGAGAAGGAAAAAGATGAGTGGTTAAGTAAGGCACAAAGATTAATCAAGGACTTTTCATCGTTTTTGGACCGTAAAAATTTACTTCTTATTTCACATATTTATAATTTCACTGAAGGGGAAATTTTTTCAAAAGAAGGAAGTGAAAATTTTGAAGAAGGGTTATTTAGAACTGCAACTATATCGCAAAACATCCCTCAATGCTTTGAAATTTTGGAAAAGTATGGAAGACAAAATCCTCATTTATATAAATTAATGCTCAAATTCATTATTTCGAAAGAATCAATCTTTGAACAAGTTTCTGAACTTGAATTCAAAAATATTATTGAAAAACTTCGAAGCTTAAAATTAATCACTCCATTAGAATTGATCACTATGTTAAGTGATTATGAATTTATCACAATAGGATTAATTAAAGATTATTTGATTGACTATATTGATGTGCAGAATAAAGAAGTTTCGAATAATATGAAGTTAATTCAATCGTACGAGCTAGAGTCTACGAAGAATTCCCATAAATTGACAGAATTAGAACGTAAACCATTCATTATTCAAAATAATAAGTGTTCACATTGCCATTTAAGGTTGGATTTCCCTTTAATTCATTTCAAATGTAAACACTCATATCACCAAAGGTGTCTCAATGAGAACAATTATTTGAGTGAAGCAGCATCAAATGGTTATGGATCACTCACCGCCAGTGAAAATTTTGCTTTGAAAAGATGTCCAATTTGTATTGGAGAACTAGATTCAAGTCAAACATTGAGAATGAATCAATTATCAATTAAAGAAAAGTATGATCTCTTTGAAAGCCAATTGGATGAGAGTGACGATCGTTTCAGAGTGGTAAGTGATTACTTAGGTAAAGGAGTGATGGAAAATGAGTCGGTTACCATAGAGTAGAATTTGCAACAATTATTTGTCTGCGAAACAAAAAAAAAAAGAAAAAAAAAACTGAAACATTTTTAAGACCATGTCTATACTTATTAAAAATTGCATATCTTATAATATATATATATATATCCGTATAACAACACTGAAATTGACGGTAATTGTAGGATTCCAAAGATATATTAAACAAATGGTTGAGTTAATACAAAAGAAGGAAACCGACTATGATGATGATATCTATTGTCCAACATGGCTCAAGCGGTTACCAGGGACAAACAAGCACGATAATAGAAACTTTGTGGTTCTTCAAGAAAAGGGTCCCGGCAAAGACACCCAGTCGAGTAAGATTTCTTTACTTATTAGTCAATTTATAACCTCAGAGCGGGAATACTATGAGAACTTAAGAAGAGATTTTCAAGAGCTTCAAAATTTGATCTCGAATGAAGTTAGAGAAAAAGAACAGATACGATTTGACAAATTGTTTTTACAAGACATGAGGACGATTTTGGGCCACCAGTACCGATTTCAAAAGAGAATACAAGAGAATGAAAACTGGGGGATCAAAATAGGTACTCTACTTAACGACACCATATTTATTCATGAGAACTACAAGCAAAGTATTATATCAATGACGGCCAAAAGTCAGTTTAAGAAAAGACTTCTTTACAAAATTGGACAAACGGCAGAATTCAGTAGGATTGTTGAATACCCGATCGAAAGAATGTTTGCTTATAGGAGTTGGCTAAAGCAACTTATTAACGCCATAGAAGATATGAAGTATCACGATAGGGGCAAGATGATCAGCTTCGAAGTATTTGAAGTTCAATTGGCTTTAATTAAGGTCAACAAGATACTTGAAGCAGTAAATAAACAAGCGGTAGTTGAAGATTGGACTCAGTCCGAGGAATTTGATAAGCAATTCGACAATCAAAAGATCGATCTAGTCATTGGTAAAGAAGAAGCATATGGAGAGAGCATCGAGCCCGAAACTCTTACAATGAAGGTGTCCTCCGATAACCAACAAGAACAGATCAGAACCGAACAAACCAACTTGCTCCAGAGTATAATTAAACAACTAAATCTCATCAAAAATGGAATTAACCAATATATTCAGGATATTGCAAAGTTTGTACGCACCCAACTAGACATGAGCCATCTCTGGTACCGGGTTTTCAGCCAGCCACTGGCCGTCCAACACCCTATATTCAATGGCATCACCTCTACTACGTATACCTATGAAAGCTTCATCAAAAGATGGGAGAAAAGACAAAAAATTACCAAAGAATACCTACTTGCCTTGAAAACAGAAATCCTCGATAAAGTCGACTGGTTATTAGCAGCATTGCAGATCACCGATATGACATCAGCACTCCAAATAATCGACAACGACAAACTATTGTACGAAGCAATAGTGGTCAAATGGCTCAAGCTACATAAATTTTGGTTAAAAGAGCTAATTGGAACAAAAGGAGTCACTGACTACCAACGAGTGATGGTTAACTTATATAGCAACAGTAAAGAGCAAAACATGAGCAGATCATCTGAAATTTCAAATCAGGCTGCAACTCATCCCAAAACTGCTGCAACTTTTCTAAACGCTGTTGCAACTCAACCGGGAACTCAGTTAAACCGCTATCAGGATATCCTTGCCAGTTATCGCTATACGTGTAAACTATCAAACGAGTTATCCAATAGCAGTAACTGATCTTGTGGTCGAGTGAGAACCTCTGTTCTCAGCTCTGAGCTCCAATTGATCCAGTCTGCTCATCTAACAAACCTACTAATACATAGCCCTTACATACACAATTAGTAATAAATCGCTTCCTTTGCTTAACAATCTGTTCTTTTGCTGTTGCCATAATATTGTTTAATTCCATTCGTCAAAAAAATCAAAAAAAAAAAAAAACTAATAATAAAAAAAAAAAAAATGAACAAAAAAGTGAACAAAATTGAGAAAATTTCATTCCTTTGATAAAAATTTGTACTTTTTCACTTTTTTTTAAAAAAAAAACCTTTCATCTCCTTTTCCTTTAATTACTTCTTTTCCATTTGGTTTTAATTAAGAGTTAATTGATATTCAACAATCGTTAATTCTTTTGTTTACTCAGGTCCAATTGATTAGAACCGTTTACCCCTTGTTATTTATTCCATAATGTCTGCTCCAGTTAACGGCGAAAGCCCAGTCACTCCAGTTACCCAAGCTGTTTCTCAACACTCACCTTGTGAATTGCTCACCTGGAAAGATCCAGTAAAGACCGGTAAGGTTTTTGGTTCCATTGTTTTGGCCTTGGTTGTTTTCAAAAAGGTAAACTTGTTCAATATCTTCTTCCATTTGGCCTACATTGGTTTATTAGGTATGTATTTTCTATTGCTGGCAATTGCCATAACTACTGGAGAAAAACTGAAAAATCGAATCGTTGATCAATTGATTCAGGCGTCCACTCTGCTTGATTGTTGAAAATCAAGTACGTTGACTCCCCTGATCCTCTTGATCAAACCCTTCTCTGACTCAGCTCTTCCCCTTTCTGGCCATTCTCCCTTTTCTGGACTCCTCTTGTGATTCAGTCTGATCCAGTCTGATCCAGTCTGATCCATTCTTCTCCGACAACATTCCTCTACCGATCTTTGCTCTACCCTTGTCCACTCTCCTGGTTGTCAATGATGAGAGGTTGGCCCCTCGCAACTGGCGATCGTTATCTGGCCATTATCTCGCCACCGCCACTTTTTTGCCTCGGTCTCACACAATTCTTCTCGGTGCACTCTTCCAATCGAGCAGATGATCCCATCTGGTCTACACCTCCCGTCAAAGGGTTTTCTACTATGGTTGGGACAGCCAATTGCATTATGTTTTGCTGTTTTATAATTACGGAAGATCTTTCTGGCGAGGGCTCGTCTTTTTTTTTTTTTCGATCCTTTTCTTTTTTTTTCCTCCCTTCAGTTTAAGTCTCGTGCTTCTTATTGCAACATCTACTAACTAGAACTATTATAGCCTCTGCTGCTGCCGAATACGCCGGTAAGGTTGTCACTGGTCAAGGTTTTGTAACTAAATATAAGGGATCTACCAAATCTTATGCTAAATACATTAATAACGACATTTTACCTCACCTTGCTAACTTTAATGAAGAAATTGAAGGACAATTCCAAAAAATTGTTTATGCACATGACATTGAAACCACTTTGAAAGCCGCCGGTATCTCTTATGTCTTGTATAAAGTCACTTCTTGGTTCTCGTTATACACCTTGATTAGTATTGCTGTTGTTTTAGCCTTTACTGGTCCAGCCATTTACACTAGAAATAAGAAAGAAATTGATGCTGCCGTTGCTCAATACACTAAAATCGCCAAAGAAAAATCTTCTGAATACACCCAATTGGCCCAAGAAAAAGCTGCTCCTCATTTCGATGCTTTAGTTAAAAAAACCGGTCCAGTTGGTGCTTTTATTTCTTCTAAAATTCCAACCAGAACCGCTGGTTCTACTGTTGGTTCCGATAAATCTCCTTCTTACCCAGGTATTGAAACTGAACCTTCTACTGCCACTACCACCGGTGCTTCTAAATTCCCAGAAGTTCCATCCGTTAACCCAGAATCTTCTGCTTCTGGTTCCGGTTTAGAAGAAATCATTGACGAAGCCAGAGCTAAAGGTGAAGAAGCTCAAATTCCAACTTCTTTGTAAGATGGCTGATTCTGCGAATACTTTTTATTTTCTTCCTTTCTCTCGATTCTCCTGAAATGAATTTGCGCCCAAATTCACATCAGTTATCTTGATTGGTATCTTACCAATGATTATTTTATTCTTGTTGTTTTTATTCATTATATGTAATTTATTTACAATCTTGCCTCTATTTCTATTATCATAATATGTTATTACTACTAATACAAGAGTCATTTTGCACTTTATTATTTGAAACGTAAATTAAATACTTCTATTATACAATTTATTAATTATCTTTATCTTTTTTGTTTCAATCACAATCTTCAGGAGTTGGAAGCCTTTCATAACAAGCAATCCATTTAGAACCTTTATTACGAGTAACTTTTTGACCTTCTTCAGTTGAATTCCACATTAATTCAACACATTTATCCTGTTTTTCCCAATTTTCATCTAATCTTTTAAATAATGGATGGTCATTTAAATGTTGAACCATCCAATTATGTAAATCTTCAACATCAGTAATAGTATAAACAACCCCTCCTTCTTTTAAAACATATGCATATTCTGATAATAAAGTATTTGTGATGATTCTGGCTTTATGTTTTCTTTGTTTAAAATGAGGATCAGGAAAACAGAAAAACATCTTCAGTAATTGTCCTTTTTCAAAAAAATTAGGTAAAAATTTCATTGCATTACCTCTTAATACTGCTATATTTTGATAATTTGAAATTTTATCTTTAGCATATTTTTCTCTTAATGCAATGATTCTATCTTCAACGTATTGAGTCACTTGAACTCTAATTTCCATACCTAAACATAACAGTTGTGGGAATTCTTTGGCTAAGTTTATAAGCAATCCACCATATCCACATCCAATATCGGCAATTTCAACTTTTTTATTCATTTGACCTTGTTCTGAATCAAAATGTTTTGGATAAAATTTGGACCAGTCCATTGAATCTGGACTACGAGGGTATTCTAAACGATGATCTGAAAAGGGATTGGAATGTGCTCTTTGTCTATAGAATCTTTTACGAGGCAATTCAACTTTTTCTTTTTTGGCCTTTTTACCTTGTTGTTTCGTACTAAGTTCTGGTTGATCTTTATCATCAAATTTAACCGATTTTCTTTTAGCTTCTTGCTTTTCTCTGTATGCTTTTCTTTTCGATTCGGCTTCTTGCTGTTCCCTTAATTGAGTTTCTTTGTCTTTGGTCGAGGCACCACCTGCTAAAGATGGCACAGCTGGAGCTTCATTCGACATGGTCGGTAGTAATTGGATTCAATAAAGTGATGGAGATCTGGAGATGAGCTTTAAATTTTTCAGTAATTTTTTTTTTTTTTGACCAAAACCCTTTGGTGTATGGGTCTACCAATACAGATAACATTAATGAAATAGAATTATATACAATTTATAAAGTATTTACACGACAACTAATCATCCTTATTTTCATTTGGATCAAGATCTTTTCTACGCTCTTCCATGGTCAAGTATAAAACATTACCCGAAGCTTCTAAAGTTCTAACTAAACCAGCACCACCCAAAACACTTAATAAACCAGCTAATTGACCTTGTAATTCTGATTTATTAGGTAAAGATTTAAAAGCATTAACATCATCGATATCAAATACTTTCGATTCAACTTTAGCACCAACCAAGAATAATCTTTCTTGAGCGAATTTTAAAATCTTCAAAACTTGTTCAACAACTTTTGGATCACATTCAGGAATGGTAATTACAGCAGTTGGACCAGTTAATAAAGGTGCCAATGGATGTTTAACTTTTTTATTCTTGATACTAGTGAGCTTATCGGCTGGATCAGCTTCCTTTTCTGATCTCAAATAGACTTCGTAAAGGTTATTTCTAATCATACATAACTTGGCACCTATTTTTTTCAAATCGGATCTTATTTTAAGATTATCATTTTTAGGAATATTGTTATGATGAACGTATAATAAAATTTCATTATTATCATTTAAATATTTATAATAATCAACCAAAAAGGTCTTTCTGGATAAAATATGTTTGGCAGTATTACGGTTTTCTATCGGAAGTCCCGAAGGTTTAGCTGCTGGTGCTGCGTTGGAATATGATCTAAATGCATTAAGTATTGGGGTCGTGGTGGATATTCTATTGACACTGGCTCCACGTAAGCAGCTACGTAAGCCACCACCGAAAAGTGACAAGCTTATTCTCATTGTTGACTAACTTAATCCTGCTCTCTGGCTAAATGTTTAGTTTCTCCAAAGATGCTTAAAGCTGACTTTGATATTTCAACATTTGAAAAATTTGTCTTTCCTCTGAATGCTTTTTGGTCCTGGAACGACCCGGTTTATAGAATGATTGCAAACATAACTCTGGGGATATCCAAACCAGTGAATAATTCCCTCAAGAGAACGTTGTAGAGATCTACCATGCGGAGGCAGCACAGCGAGTGCTGAAGAGAATTCACATTCACTTTGGTCCAAACAATAGAAAAAGGGCAGTTCCAATTACTTAAACCAACGAAAAAATCACTCAAAGAATCCCAGCCATAAATCACTCATAGTTAGTTTGGTGTCAGCGAGTTTTCAATGATGTCAATTGCTTAAAATAGCCCTTCTGTCCACGATTCGTGTTGATGCCCTGCTCGAGGCTTTTTGTTCAATCACCATGAAAGGATGCACCAGAGACGTAATTCTGCCATACAAAGACATAATTCTGCCATACAAAACAAAAAAAAAAAACAAAAAAAAGCGAAGAGAAAATTAGCGCATTTTTCCTGATGAGAAGACTCCAAAAGACCTTTAAAGAAAGCATTAGCAGGTTGTACAACGATCTAATCAATTCAGAAAGAGAATTTCACGTCGTTCAGAGGAGTAACGAAGTTCTCAAGGGAGCAAAAAAAAATCACTCAACCGCCCTCTTTGTATTCTGGCTTAAGCTTTGGAAAGTTCATGCTAGTGAAGAGAGGAATTCTTTACAATATATGATTGTATATATATAGGGAGTAAAGATGAGTAACGGAAACTTTAGCGATTTTATAGAAAGCTTGAAGTCAGCTAGTAATACTGATTCTAGCACTCTTGAGAAAAAGCCTAAAGGTAAAAGGAAAAATCAATCAACTCGTACCGGGTCTGAATCTGATATGATTCAAGCTCAAACTAATTTTGGTAATAACAATAGTAATAGTATAGATAGTCATTCTACCAAAAAAATGAAACTAGCATCTTCTACCAATGATACCATTGGTTCTTTCAATTCTGAACCTACTAATAATGACCCATTATCTTCGTTTGGTTACGTTGTTGCTTCTAAATTAGAATATGCTGCAAGAGTACTTCAAAGACAAATTAAACTTATTATCGATGAGGCTCCTGATATCTACCAATTAAGTGAATTGAATGAGTGTTCAAATATAGATCAAAATACTAGGCTTTCAATTCAACAAAATCATTTAATTCAATTAGCTGCAAAATTGAAAACTTCTTATAAAGATGGGAAAATTCCGATATTTGATCAAATCCTAAATGAATCAGTTGAAATTGATACTTCAAGAAAAAATCTGGTCTCAAGTTCTAGTTCGAGTCCGGACTCTAACTCTAGACCTGTGTCTGCTTCTGTATCATCTTCTACTACTTCTTCTTCCTCGGGAAGTGATGATGATGATTCTCCAGTATCGTCAGCTGTTTCGCCTCCAGTTAGTCAACCTTCCTCATTTCCTTCTCTCCCCATCATTAAAAGTCCTCTTTTATACGGAAGAGTCTTCATCCATAAATCAACAGTTAATAATAAATCATATCTCAATCAATCGGAGGTTATAAATTCTCATAATGAACGATTAGAATTCTTGGGTGATTCGGTATTGAATAATTTGGTTACTTTAATCATTTATGATAGATTTCCTGATGCTTCGGAAGGTGACATGTCTAAAATTAGATCTTCTCTCGTTAATAATGCTGTATTAACAGAGTTTTCAATCATGTATGGTTTTGATAAAAAATTGAAAAGTAATATTCACGATCAATTCCTCAGACAAGGAAGACTTAAGATTTTTGCTGATATTTTTGAAGCTTATATTGGTGCTTTAACTATTGAACACGGATTCGAATTAAGTGAGATTAAGGATTGGTTAATAAAATTAATGGATTCCAAATTACGCAAATTTGATCGTCAATTGAAAAAAGTCGAGCAAATTAATAAAGATGCAAAATCCGAATTATATTCTTTGATTGGTACCGCAGCTTCTCATCCTCAATATTCTGTTATTCAAACTGGTGACGGTGCCCTCAAACCTTTCGTAATACGATGTACCATGGCTGATGATATTTTGGGTGAAGGTGTTGCTCCCGGTCTAAAAGAAGCCGGATTAAGAGCTGCAATGAAAGCATTAAAGAATAAAAAACTCTTAGAAAAATATATTCAAATAAGATTAAATACTGATCGTGCTCAATCAGTTATTAAAAGTTCAGATCCTGCTGCCCCTTCTTTACAAAATGATAAACCCATCTCATCCGATATTCCTCCTGTTAACAATTCCAATTCCGAAATCAAATCAACTTTTTTCCCCATAATAAATAAGGACCAGGATGAATTTAAATCAAATGCAAAGAACGAGTTATATGCTTTATTAGGTCACCGCATTAGAAGTACCCCTAAGTATTCTACTAAGCCTGACGAAGAACATGGTTTCAGATCAGAGTTATCAATTGATAATTTCATTGTTGCGATTGGTTATGATAAATCTAAGAAAAAGGCTGCAACAAAAGCTGCCATGGCTTTCATAAATGAAAGAAAAGCTATTGATGAGCTCATCAAAGTTTTCCATTCAAAAGTAAATAGTTAAATAAGTAATTAACGTATTTCTACTATGTTTATAATATGTAATTTTGTTGAAAAATTGAAAAGTTCGAGAAAAAACTAGTAAATCATTTTCAGATGGGCAAGGTCACTTGTAGCCCATAAGCAAGGAAAGACCCCACCGCAAGCTCGACTGGATCAGAAGAAAGAAACGAAATATTGTTAAAAAAATTGTTGCAAAATTTTACAGTTACTAAAAAGAGAAAAAAAAAAAAAACCGAGATTTTGTCTCACATTGCTGACAGGACATTTTCAAGCCCATTTTTCCAATCGCGCTTCAATAGCTCTTCTAGTATCAATAGGGGACTTCAGAAAACAAGCTAATGTGTTTATTGAAGAGAAAAAGCAAATTTTTTTTTTTTTTTTTTTCACGTATATTTTTATATATTTGATCTAAATATTAACTATATAGAGATAAAGAGAGTAGATAGAAATATATAAAAGGGGGTGTATATTTTTTTAAAAGACTTTTTATTGCATTAAAAAGTTCTCGAACATAAACAGCCATCATTATTTTTTGAATATAAATTGGTCCCTTGGCCCAGTTGGTTAAGGCGTGGTGCTAATAACGCCAAGATCAGCAGTTCGATCCTGCTAGGGACCATTTATTTTTACAGTCGATGCCTAATTTTTTGTAAGTATTAAATCGAGATAAACTTGTCGTTGAAAATCATTGAAATAAACTACCACGAACTATACTAAGAAATATTATTGTCATTGATCCATTATAAAATTATATAAATAAAAGATGATCAAACATTAGCAGAGGCAGGTTGAGGTTGTGGAGATGGTTGATCGTCAATTTTAGTAGTTGGTAACTTTTCCTTTCTGAAACTCTTCATAGGTTTTAAGCCCCATTTACGAAGTAATTCGATATCTTCATCCCAGCCATTACACATGGTCGTTAACATTTTTTCACCAGTGAAGATGGCATTACAACCAGCCATGAAACATAAGAATTGTTCATGTTCTTTCATGGTATATCTACCTGCAGCAAGACGAATGATTGAAGAAGGCATAATTAATCTCGCGGTTGCAATTGTTTTTAAGATATTTTCAAATTTTAATTTTCTATTTGAATCTTTTGGTAATTTTGAAAGTTCTTGTTCCATTGGAGTACCTTTAATTGGGACTAATCTATTTATTGGTAAAGATTCTGGATGTTTTTCCATTGTTGATAAGGTGTATAAGAAACCAATATGATCATCTTCAGTTTCACCTAAGCCTAAAATACCACCAGTACAAGCTTTAATACCAGCTTTTTGAACATTATCGATTGTTTTCAATCTTTCGTCATAAGATCTTGTAGAAATGACATTTGGATAATGTTCTCTTGAAGTATCAATATTATGATTATAAGCAGTTAAACCAGCTTTTTTCAAATCAGCTGCTTGTTCTTCATTAACCATACCTAAAGTAACACAAGTTTCCATTCCCATTTCATTAATTTTGGTAACCATTTCTCCAATTCTTTTCAATCCTGATTTACGACCAGTCATATCTCTCCAAGCAGCACCCATACAGAATCTTGTTGAACCATTATCTTTAGCTTGTTGAGCCTTTTGCAAAACTTCTTCGATTTTAATCATTTTTTCTGCTTTAACATCAGTTGAGTATCTATTGGATTGTGCACAATATTTGCAATCTTCAGTACATCCACCAGTCTTAATTGACAATAAAGTACATAATTGAACTTCTTGAGGATTATGATGTTTTCTATGTTGAACTTGTGCTTGGTATACAAGTTCCATAAGTGGTGTATTATAAATCTCTTTAATTTCTTCTTTTGTCCAAGTATTAATTGGTTTATTAGTTGTTAATGCCATATCAAGAGGTTTCATACGAGGCATTTTTGGTTCATCAGATGTTGTGATATTAAAACTTATTTTAGAATCAACTTCATGATGAACAAAAGATTGTTGAGCTTTAAGAACATCTGTTTTAGATGGAGAAAGTAGCCTTTTCAGAAAAGAGCTCAATTGTCTTGTACTAATCCTACTTACCATATTAATTAAAGAATGAAAAAATGAAAAAAAGAAAAGAAAAGAAATTGGTATTAAAGAAGAACGGTTGGGAATCAAGTCAAATATATAAAGGGAAAGCAAGATCGAAAAGAACGGAATTAAAAGTGAATTATAAAAGCTATTGTTTTGTTCAATTTTGGGAAATTATCTTATATCACAACTATTTGGTTGGCCAACATTTTATTAGTGCCAAAAATGACAGGGAATTGCAAAAACCCTCTTATCGAGCTAGCGGAGTATTTCATGAGAGTTGCACTACTCGAAGTGACTCAAATTTGAGTCATGGGACCATGGCACTACGAATATTCGATTAGCAGTGAGAATGTTCCTTGATGAATCAGTAACAACTGAATATTCATTAATCTGGCTTGGGCTATGAAACAATTAATTACAACCTTACATATAAACTCTTATAATTTTCTTCGATTGTTTCATCTATGCCTATACCTGTATCCTATGCTACGTAAGCAGAAATAACAATGGTCAAGTTAATGGCATAGGCTGCTTGCCAGGTATGGGTTTTCTAACTGGCTCATCATCTTATTACATAGATGGATTTATATGTCCAGGATGATATATGACTTTAGTCATCCTGAGACTCATTTGCCCAACTGTGACTCGCGGATTTTTGCAGCATGTTCTTTTGAGTCATCTCGTGGGCACGTGGCGTGCACTCGACCAAAGGGCACGCGCCCTAACGAGACTGCTTTATTTCAGTCAGTTTTTGAGAAGATCTCGTGCAAATACCAAAATAGTTTTCCTGTTCTTTTTGTTTTTTTCACTTCGCAATGCTTTTCATACAAGAGGATTGAAAAATTTATCAAAAGTTTGCTACTTCTTTTACTTCTATATCAAAGATACCAACATTAAAAATGGCTCCAATCGTATGTATTCTTGATGTCAAACGTGGATAATTTGACAAGCTTTCCCTTTGTACGGGTTTGATTTACTGTGTGTTTTGTTATTTATTTTTTTTTTTGATTTTTTTGATTTTTTTGATTTTTTTTGATTCTACTTACTGGTTATATCGGTAAATGAATGAATCATTTTTCTTTTTTTTTTTTAATATCGACAATTCAAGGTATCCTTTAGGATGTCTCACATAATCGCAAACCCGTCCCTGGGCTATGCTGTCTTTATCTACTATACCACTGTGTATATTGTGATAATAGTGCGGTAGGCTAACATGGGATTTCCCTTTATTATAGACCACTAAACAATCTGCTTCTGCTAAAAAATTTGTTGTTGACACTTCTGCTCCAGTTGAAAACGATGTTTTTGACCAAGAAGCTTATGTCAAATACTTAGTTGAACACATCAAAGTTGAAAACATTGTTGGTAACTTAGGTGACAACATCACCGTTACCGAAGAAGGTAACAAGGTTGTTATTGTTTCTTCTACCAAATTCTCTGGTAAATACTTAAAATACTTAACCAAGAGATTTTTGAAGAAAAACCAAATCAGAGACTGGATCAGATTTGTTTCTGTTAAACAAAACCAATACAAATTACAATTCTACTCTGTTGCCGAAGGTGATGAAGAAGATGAAGAATAAATTATTTAATTTCAAAAATGTATCCTTGTATAATATAGAATTTAGTTTTTGAATATATATAGTTTGTTTTTCACATTTATTTTATTTCATTTTATGGGTTTATAATGGTTTTATCAATGTATTAATTGTCGTTTAAAAGTTTCATTCGTAAAAAATGTAAAAGTCAACCCATGTCAAGAAGTCAAAAAAACTAAAAAGCGAACGAAAAAGTCTTAAAAACCTCGTAGAAGCACTTCTTTTCAACTAACCCAAGAGCCCTACAATGTCAATTCTTTCCACTTTGGTCTCGTACTTACCAAGAACAACCCCCCAAGGTGGTTACTTACCACACTGGTTACTCTTCATCTCGGTAGTCTCGATTTTCAACTCTGTTCAAACCTACCAAAGCAAAGACTTGGCCCTTACTAAAAAAGTTTATGACAATTCCAAACCGGGCCAAGTCACCGATTTGAGTGCCAGAACTTTTGGTACTTGGACCTTCATAACCTCAATCGTTAGATATTACGGTGCATATCACTTAATTGGTAATAAACTGGTTTATGAAATGGTTATGTGGACTTTTGTCGTTGCTGGTGGCCATTTCATCAGTGAATGGTTGTTTTACCGTACAGTTAACTTTGGTAAAGGTTTGGCCGGTCCATTAATTGTCAGTACTGTCAGTTTCACATGGATGTACTTACAAAAAGATTTTTACTTGGGCTTTTAATTACTTATCTTTAATATATTTGCATTAGTCTTCCCAATTGCCTGTAAATCATAGAATCAGTCCACTATGTATATGTAAACCAAAGACCCAAACACCAAGCACGTGACCAGATCTGCTTATCGGGGAACCGATTGATGCGGGAAGGCCGTCGGGGCTCCACCGGCACACCGGAGAACACCTTATCAGGGAAAGTATATAAAGTACGGGGAAACCCAAACTACTTTTAATTGCATTAGAAATATTGCTCTATATCAATATGGTTCATAAAACTGATACTCTTAGTGTTACTCCATTGGAAGATAAACCATTTGGCTGTGTCATTGGTTTACCATCTTATGCTAATAATGATCCTGCTAATTTAAATGATGATGATTTTAAAAAATTATATGAAGCTGTTCATACTTATATGGTTATAGTTATTCCAGGTCAAGCAGACTTAGCACCAAAATCACAATACCTTTTAACCAAAAGATTTGATCCAACTATCCCTGAACCAAAAGAAGATTCTGGGTTTGCTGGTTATGGTCATGGTAAAGAGTTTAGACATGCCCAATCGGTTTTAAGAAAAGATGGTACTACGGTTAAATCACAACCTCAAGTTCAAATCTTGGGTCAAGGAACTTTCGAAGCTGATGAACAAGGTAATGAGAATGGGGAAACCATTTCTTTAACTCATCCATCTCATACTACTTTCCATCATGATCCATTAACTCAAAAACAAATTATTGAAGAAAATAGAACAAGATTTTATAGATGGCATATTGATTCTGCCTTGTATGACTTGGCACCTCCAGTGGTAACCACTTTATTGGGAATCAAGGTTCCTCCATCTACTCAAGTTCAAACAATTGACTATGATGATGGAACTGGTGATAAATTACAACTCACTCAAGGTGCTACCTGTTTCGTTAGTGGAGAACAAGCTTTTGCAGGATTATCAGATGAAGATAAACAATTTGCCCTCAATACTACCGTTGAGTATGCTCCACATCCTTATATTTTTATTTCACCAGCAGGTGCTACCAAAGATGGTTTAACCATGGTTTCTGAAGGTAAAGAAATGCCATTTGATAAATTACCTGAATGGGAAGTATCAAAAATTAAAAAATTACCAATGGTTTGGACAAATCCAGTCACTAAGAAGAACCATTTACAACTTCACGGTTGTTGTCTCCATAAATTACATACAAAATTACCAAACGGTGAAACAAAAACTTTTGAATTAAAAGAAGCTCGTGAAAAAGCTCACCAATTAATGAGACCTTGTATCAGTCCTTCAAGAGTCTTAGCCCATAGCTGGTCCCAGGGTGATTTGGTTATTTTCTACAATCGTGGTGTTTGGCACAGTGTTACTGGTGAATTGAAGGGTGTTAATAATGGTAAAGACGAAAGAAGATTGATGCACCAATGTAATATTGCCAGTGGGCTCGATCCTAAGTTAGATCTCTGATCTATGTGTACGTGTCTTTATATTTAAATATGTTCAATTCTCTATGTATATTCAATTGAAGCTTTGGTTATAACAAAATTTGTAGATATTGGAACCTACAGAGGACTTCCTTTTCCTGAGAATCGCCAAAAAAAAAATAAAATAAATTTACTGAGCGAAAAACCTGAAGACCTCAAGCTTCCTTATCAATTGACAGCAGCAAATACGATCGAGAATGGGCCATTACGTTACTATTGCCACTTGTAACCTTAACCAATGGGCATTGGATTTTGAAGGTAATCGTGATCGTATCATCCAAAGTATTATTGATGCTAAAAAACAAGGTGCTCAATTAAGAGTAGGTCCGGAATTAGAAGTATGTGGGTATGGTTGTTTGGATCATTTTTCAGAAAATGATGTTTATGATCATTCTTGGGAGGTTTATGGTGAAATATTGAAACATCCAGATACCCAGGGAATTGTTTTAGATATCGGTATTCCAATCATTCATAAATCAATTAAATATAATTGTAGAGTCATATCTTATAACGGAGAGATTTTACTTATTAGACCAAAAATATATTTAGCTAACGATGGGAACTATAGAGAAATGAGATACTTCACTCCCTGGAATAGAAAGTATTATCATGAACTTTACCAATTACCTAAATTAATTCAAGAAATAACTGGTCAATCCAGAGTTGTTATTGGTGATTGTGTTATTGAGACTTTGGAAACTAAATTAGGTCCAGAAACTTGTGAAGAATTATTCACTCCTGAATCTCCTCATATCACTATGGCTTTAGATGGGGTTGAAATCTTTACTAATTCATCTGGTTCTCATCATGAGTTACGAAAATTAGATACCAGATTACAATTAATTACTGAAGCTACCAAAAAATGTGGGGGTGTTTACCTTTATGCTAATCAAAAGGGATGTGATGGTGATAGATTATACTATGATGGCTGTGCTTGTATCGTAGTTAATGGTGAAATGGTTGCACAGGGAAGTCAATTTTCTCTTTCTGATGTCGAAGTTGTTTCTGCAACTATCGACTTAGATGATGTTAGATCTTACAGAAATCAAAAATCAGCAGCTATACAAACTGTTAATAAAACTCAAACTTACCATAGTATCGAAACTAAAATTGAATTATCCCCAAGCTCACTTGTATTTGATCCTTTGGTCAAACCAACAAAACCTATTCCTATCAAATACCATCTTCCACAAGAAGAAATCGCATTGGGTCCTGCTTGCTGGCTTTGGGATTACTTGAGAAGATCAAAATGCGCCGGGTTCTTCCTCCCGCTTAGTGGTGGTATTGATTCATGTGCAACTGCAGTCATTGTCCATTCAATGTGTAGATTGGTCGTTGCATCAATTAAAGACGGCAATGAACAAGTTTTAAAGGATGTTCAAATGCTTACCCATGAAAGTGACTTCATTCCAAAGACTCCCCAAGAAGTTGCTGCTAGATTATTTTATACTAGTTTCATGGGTACTGTGAATTCTTCTATTGATACAAGATCTAGAGCTAAAGAACTCTCGGAAAAAGTCGGCTCCTATCACATAGATATGAATATGGATACTTTAGTTACAGCAGTAGTTAATGTTTTTGAAGTTGCAACAGGTAAAAAACCAATTTTCAAAATTTTTGGGGGTTCAGTGACGGAAAATTTAGCATTACAAAATATCCAAGCTAGATTGAGAATGGTATTAAGTTACTTATTTGCTCAATTATTACCTTGGACAAGAAATAAGCAAGGTGGTTTACTCGTCCTCGGTAGCGCTAATGTTGACGAATGTTTGAGAGGTTACTTGACAAAATATGATTGTTCTAGTGCTGATATCAATCCAATTGGTGGGATTTCAAAAACCGATTTGAAAGCATTTATAGCTTGGGCAAAAACCAGTTTTGACATACCGAACTTAGAAGAATTCTTGACCGCTACTCCAACTGCCGAATTAGAACCAATCACTGAAAATTATGTTCAAAGTGATGAAATCGATATGGGTATGACTTATGATGAATTATCAAGGTTTGGTAGATTGAGAAAAGTGGATAAGTGTGGTCCTTTAGGAATGTTTATAAAATTATATCACGAGTGGTCTCAAGCACCATATAACTATTCTGCTGAAGTCATTGCTGAAAAAGTTAAAAGATTTTGGTTTTTCTATGCTATTAATAGACATAAAATGACTACAATGACTCCAGCTTACCATGCAGAACAATACTCTCCAGATGATAATAGATTTGATTTGAGACCGTTCTTGATTAATCCGAGATTCCCATTTGCAAGTAAAAAGATTGACCAAATCGTAGAAAAAATTAATGCAAGAGAGAAAGAAATTAAAGAAAGTAATATTAGTGTTGATTAAATGACCCATTCTATATATACTTTTGTATCTAGAATATACATAATTATTATTTATTAATTTTCCCACCCCATTTTGGAATAAATCCAAGTTCTTGCTTCATGTATTCTGCAGGCGAATCATTTCTTTTTGCAAAGTCTATAAGACTAATCGAAAGCTGCTTGGGTATATCTTCTTGAACAAAATGCCCTGTGTGAGCACTATTATTGAATACTATCAACTGGTATTTTCCTTGCATTTGACCTATGATTAGATTAGTATCTAAAGTTTCATGTCCTGATAAGATTAGCAATTTTGCAACCTTATTTTTGGTATTACATTTGACGAAGTTCTCTGATAACCCTGTGAACCATGATTCCCAGAATGGCTGAGTTTGTTCCAAGTTGGTTTTCCACACTATGCCTCTCTGTGTTTTCATCAACAAATCGGGAACACTTATCTTAGCTGACTCAATGTTATTAATTAATCTTACGTGTTTAACATGCCAATCAATGGCCCTTTGATAATTTGGAAACGACTTTGGTTGGTTTTTAATATACTGAGGCATTGCAATCAATGACTTAACTGCAGTTTCCTCCACAATATCTATCATAACCAATCCTTTAAAATTATATTCACATTCTGGATTTTCAATGATGTAATTAGTTAAAATTGAGCCACCAAGCGAGTGACCTATCAAATATATAGAGTTCTTAGGATTGTGACTCGAAAGAAACTTTTTCAATATGAATTCAAAATCTTTTGTTAGTGATCCTAAAGAGAAATCGACAATTTTTGGCATGGTAGAATTACCATGGCCCCTCATATCAAATACGAATAATCCTGGTGATTCCCCATTCTTACCAACATCATAGGTTTCGGTTAGGCTCGGTGCAAGTTTGCAAAAGGTCATCGAGGATGAACCAGCACCGTGATGACAAACAAATATAGGAGCCTTTGAATTGCTTGGTGGTCTGTAGTATGTCTGGAAGGAAATCCCAAGATTCGAACATTCGTACGTTTCAATAATCGGAAAGGTCAGACGGATCGCCTGATGATAAGCATCCATTAATATCTCATCTTTCGATTTGACGTCGTCTTCTGAGCTGTTCGTAACCAGTTGACTGTCAGAGTCCACGCGATTCAAACTTGTTGGAGACTCAATTGAATCTTCCAATAAAGGAGATAAACCTAGCGACTTTTCCTGATGCTTCACTCTTTTCAAGAATGCTTTGTGTAGATCAGACATCTTGTCAATCGGTAATACAGATGGCCCTCCTTGTTTTCTTTGCACAATCGACTGAACGTGAAATGAAAAGAACGAAAAGCAAAAAAAATCAGGTTCAGTGAAAAATCAAATAAGAAATCCGATCTGGAGTAGTAACACCACTTTTCCTGAAACATCGGAGATCAACAAAACTATCCACTGAGATTCTATACAATCAGCACAGGGCTAGTGCTTGTATTTTTGGGGGATGAGTGATTTGATTCTTGAATTTAAGATAAGTGCATTGGCTCTTTACGTTGCGTATAGAGCCTTGATGACCAACGAGACCCCAGTTGCTTGTGTGTTTTATTCCCGAGAGTCCAACAAGATATTGAGTTATGGTTGTAATGATACCAACAAATCGTTGAATGGGACTCGACATGCCGAGTTCATAGGTATCGATAAGATTTTTCAAGAATACATTCCACAAGAATATCATCACGATCAAGAATACATCAAGAGTTTTTTCGCTAAGGTATCACTTTTTGTTACAGTTGAGCCTTGTATTATGTGCTCCCTGGCTTTGAAGCAATTGGGTATAGGCGAAGTCATTTACGGTTGTGCAAACGACCGGTTTGGAGGAAATGGAACTGTCCTTTCCATCCATAATGACGATCGAGAAGACGTTGCAAACAATTATAACAGTTATGGAGGAATTTTGAGGACTGAAGCAGTCCAACTACTAAGAAACTTCTATATCCAAGAGAACGATTCTGCTCCAAATCCAAAGATAAAGAAAAATAAAGAAATTGAAAATAAAACATACCCTCCCAATCTTTCGTTCGAGCAGTACATGACCAAGGAGTCTTTCACAAGTTTCTATGGACCTGAAAGATGTGAAAAGTATTACTACGTGGGCATTAATGAGCACGAAATCACCCCCAAGTTAGGCTCTGGGTACTTCCTTCAAGATTTGATCAACATTGAACTTATTCAACAGATTCCTCACATACAAGAATTATTTGTCGATGGAATAGTGTCCAATTCGATACTAGAGAAAGATCTAGACTTATTTTTGAAGCTATTCTATCCTGTAAATGAGTCTGGTGAAATTGATTTTGAAAATTACAAAATCATCAAGATCGACGATGCTCTAGTTCAGCCAGAGAGTTTGGAACACAAGAAAAGAAGAATTGAAGAGGCCTCTCCTTGTAAATAATATTGTATATTAATCTGTATAATAGAGATTTCTAGTATTATTATAGCTTACTGTAGAAATATTTCACATCCATCTTTTGAGACTTGATATCGCAACTGAAAAACGAGAAAAATTACTTTGAGAAAGATTGAAAAATCCAGCTTTACCTTCGTACCGTTATTTGCATTGCTGATAAAGCACGATTCAATATGGATGACTCCGACGAAGAATTCACACAGTCCCCAAGTACTAATCAAAACACTTCGACTGGTGGCTCAAGAGCCTCGACAGTAGGACCGAAAGATGATGGAATGGCTAAAAGAACGCGATCGAGTGCCAAACCTAGAAGTGGTAACATTAGCGATTTGAAAGGTGCTAATGGTGGATATGCTTGGGAAGATGAAATCCAAAGATCATGGGATATAGTGAAAGATGATGATGAAGGTGGTTCGCTTGAAACTATCATTCAATCAATTATAGAAAACAGAAAGAAAAAAATCATGAAAAACCCATCTACTCCTTTTCAAAGGGGAATTATCAGAACTTTGATAGTAATAATAGATGGATCCTCGATAATGATTGAAAAAGATTTGAGACCAACAAGATTTTCCATGACATTATCGCTACTACAAGATTTTATTGTTGAGTTTTTTGATCAAAATCCAATATCTCAGTTGGGAATTGTAATGATGAGAAATGGGGTTGCTAACCTTGTCAGTGAAGTTAACGGATCGCCTCAGTATCACATAGACAAGGTTAGACAGCTCAAAGCTCGCCAGCATAATAGGTTTGAACCTCAAGGTGATCCATCATTACAAAACTCTCTTGAAATGGCTCGTTCCATGTTAGCATATAACTTTGGGAGTAATATTAATGAAAACAAGAACTCCAAAGAAATTTTAGTCATTTTCGGTGCATTATTTACTAGTGATCCTGGTGACATCCATAAAACTATTGACAATCTTGTCAAAGATGAAATAAAAGTGAAAGTAATTGGTCTATCAGCACAAGTTGCAATTTGTCAAGAAATAGTAAATCGAACGAATTATTCGAAATACAAACATCGAGTAGCTGCATCAGGTAGCAGTAACTATTATGGGGTAATCATGAATGAGGCCCATTTTAGAGAATTACTTATGGATTCAGTGATCCCATTGCCAATTACAGCAATTGAAACTGAAATAGAACAAAATAGCCCAAAGGGAGTACCCTTAATAAAAATGGGGTTTCCCCTGAAAATACAGCCTTTACAAACGTCGGTTAACTCTTCTGTTACAGTTAATTTTCCTCAGCTCTGTGCTTGTCATCCGACCCAAGGGTCTAACGAATCCAAAAATGATTCAGATCCTAATCAAATGAATGCTTCGTCCGGCGTCATAGGTTATCAGTGCCCTCAGTGCAAAAACAAGGTTTGTCATTTACCAACAATTTGTCCTATTTGTGGGCTAATGCTTATCTTGTCAACTCATCTTGCAAGATCATATCATCATTTAGTACCGCTCGGCGAATTCAGAGAAGTACCAGTTTCAAATACTTACGAGAGTAAAGTTTGTTACGGTTGTTTACTTCGATTTCCCGAAGGTGTCACCAAAAACAATGAGAACCAGGCATTAGAACATCTCTCTAGTTCTAGATATAAGTGTTCTAAATGCAAAAACGATTTTTGCATTGACTGTGATGTCTTTGTGCATGAAGTACTACATAATTGTCCTGGGTGTGAAAATATATAGCTTTTTTTTTATAGATTAATACAAAAACGTATATTTAAGAATAATAATTACAAGTTCATGTCAAATTACGATAAAACAAAGATCGAAAAGCTTTGTGGATAAAAAAATGAATAAAATTATGAAAATAAAAGGGAAAAAGATAGTTGTGTGTCTTAATATTTGTTTTTTTGGGTCTATTATACAACTGGGTAGAATTATCGACTACCCCAAGTACTGGATCCACCATTCTTGTTATTACCCCAAGTAGAATTTCCACCACTACCCCAAGTAGAGTTACCGCCATTCTTACCCCAAGTAGAGTTACCACCACTACCCCAAGCAGAAGCACCACCATTTCCGCTTCCCCAAGCAGAAGCGCCACCATTTCCACTACCCCAAGCAGAGGCACCACCATTACCTTTCCCCCAGGCAGAAGCACCACCATTTCCAGAGTTACCACCCCATGCAGAAGCACCTCCCGAGCTGTAAGCAGGAGTCTTACCACCACCCCAAGAAGAGGCTCCCCCAGAACTGTAAGCAGGGGTTTTACCACCACCCCAAGAAGAAGCACCACCCCATGTTGAGGAATTACCAGCAGGGGTTCCATTACCCCAGGAAGATCTATTACCGGAGGAGAAAGCAGGGGGCCCAGACCTTGGTTGTGCAAAACCACCAGGTGGTCCACTACGAGGAGCATCTGAGGCACCTATGAATCTTAAGTAAGGGATTGTTTCACCACGTACTAAGACACTCAATCTGGTTTTATTGACCTTAATTTTCTTAGATTTTGTATGAAGTTCGATTCTTGCATCAACATCGTCAGTATCAGTGACTTTACCCATAAGACCTTTATAGTTACCACCGTTAACTAAAACATCTTTATATAATAATTTATCACGGCCACGAACAGCAGTCTTGAGGCCTGCTGCAGCGATTGGAGGAGGTAATTTCAAATTTGGATTCATTCGGTTAAGATCAGGGCCCAAATTTTTAGAAACTATAGAATCTTTTGTAGCAATTGTGCTAACATTTAAACTATTTGTAACAAAAATACCAAGATTTTCAATAATATCATGAGAGCTAATAAACAAGGAGTTTTTATAAATATGTAAGATCGCCCCTTCTCTTTTCTTTTCACCCAAAACCTCTCTAACGGTATCACCAATTTTGATAGTAGAACCATTTTTATCAGTAGCTATTTGTTCTCTACGGCTTAATTTCAACTTAGCGGCAATACCAGATGGTTTTACTGATATTAATCTACCGTCTGAAGTGATAATACCAAATAAGCCCTTTTCAGCTTTAACAATGACACCAACAGTTGAAGCATTAAGTTGAACCAAATCTTTAATATCGTACATACCACCAAAAACATCAGTACTCAGTGAGGCATCAGTAGCTTTAATCAAATAATTAGCAAAGACTCTTACATCTTCATTTGTTTGATCACTTAATAAAACCACAGAATCATTATCGATTTTGATAACCAAACCGGTTTCTTCTGAATGCTTACCTTCAATGACTTTGACATGATCACCAGGAGCGAAAACTTTCCTTAAATCATTTGATGGAACTGTAAGTTGTTGGTTAACGAATTTTGGATCCCCACTATTAGTGACCAATATAGAAATTTCATTCAAGGAAGAAGTTAAAACTTTACCAACAGTTTTGGCTTGTTCACCACGACGGATTTCCACTTTATCACCAGGTTGGAAGGCACTTTTTTGTCCACTTTCATTATTATTTTTATTTTTCAAAGAAGCGGCAACTGCTGCAAGATCCAAACCATCTTCTTCATTATTACCAGTTTGAAATCTATCCAATTCTTCTAATCTCGGATGAACATCTTTTGTTTGAATATATTGTAATTTGAAATCTTTGAAAAGAAAACCTTCATTATATTCTTCACCCCTATATATATAACTACGACTTCCACGACCAGGCTGTAAATGTTCACCATCATAAGTCCTTGCTTCCAACTCATTAAATAATCTTGGAATGGGTTTAATTTTGGACTTGACAACTTTTCCATCTTTAGTGATTTCATCATTTCTACCATAATCCAATCTTGGAACCAACTTACAACGGACATCTAAACCATTTTCTGATAAATTATCAACGATAGCCAAATCACCTTTATATTTACCTCTACTGATTCTGACGTAGATACCTGGAACTAATTCCACGTCGGAAGATTTAACTTGTTTTAATAAATCAGGATATTCACGGACTGGAACCAAAAGTCTTTGTTTAGCATAAATGTTAACCATACCAGCCAAAGCTCTTTCAATGGCTTCAGGTTTTTTAGCTTCGATATAAATATAACCTTTGAAAGAATCTCTTTGGAAAACAGTTAAAATATCCAAAGGCTTATTTGATCTGGCTAAGGTCTTCTTTTTTTCGTATAATTTACGAACTAAATCTTTTTCACGACCCGGACTACATCTAATAGCATAGATGGCCGGATCGTTAATAGAAGGCATTAATAATTTTTGAGATACAGTTCCACTTGCAGTAGTATCACCTCTATAAACACTATGAGTTTTACGATAACGTTGTTTCAAAGTTTCAGCCAATTCTTCAGCATCTTGATCTTCAGCTTCTTGACGACGACGATCAAATTGTCTGTGAAGTCGATCATCTTGGTGTTCTTCACCATCGTCGGTTTTACCATCGGCAGTTTCCACACGATCATCTGAAATGAATTGTTGCCTAAGCAATTCTGCTTCTTCGTCATCTTCATCCATTTCTTCTTCTTCTTCATCATCAACTTCTGCTTCAATATCAATAAACTGATTAGCTCTTCTTCTTTTTCTTTTTGAGGATGCAACATCATCATCGTCCTCTTCATCATCGTCCTCATCTTCATCATCGTCCTCGTCATCCTCGCCTTCATTTTTGCCTTCGCCTTCACCCCTTTCATTATCATCATTCAAAGCGGTTGATTCTGACTTGGTAAGCGATGGATCATTGTCTTCGTCCAATGGACGCTTATCACCAATGTTGAACTCTTTCTGATTATCTTCTTGTTCAAAACTTCCTTCTTCTTGGTCGTCATCTAGCTCATTAACATCTCTATCCTCTATATCGTAGGCTCCTTCAAGAGTAGAGTTATCAGGATGTTCATGTTTGACAGGACCACTCTCATCATCAGAGTTGTGTCTCCTTTCTGCATCAGACATGGCAAATATGATTGATTAAATGATTCACCAAACTTTAGTATAGTATCTATGGCCAGATGAACCTTTAGAGTGCAGATGGGGAAAGCTTTTCAAATTGGCAAGCGCTTTTTTAACTTGATTATTTCCTGTATTTTTTTTTTTTTTTGTGAGCGTTGTCGATTTTTTTTTTGGTTTCCAGCGTACCAGCGATTTAAAGTGCAGGTTGAGGCCGGGTTTACATGTTGGAGGGCAGTATTTGCAACTATATGATGATGATAGCATATCATTAACAACGAGGGATATAAGAAGGGGGATGGAACCGTTTGGGGGCCGTGAGAGATAGCACTGTAAAGATGAAGTTCGCATGTGTTTGCGTATGCCTTTTGCTTACTTGTGGGGCAGCTGCCAACACAGTGGGAGGTATTAGAGATTTTAAACTGGTGCCCAAAAAGGCCCTAGATAACTATAAGATAGTTAAAGTGGCCAGTTCTGCAGGGCTCTTGGATGTGGAAAACTTCAAGAGCCGTGACAATGTTATCGTTTGCGAAGAAAACGGATCGGTGATTCTACACTCGTCAAAGCTAGATACTGCTAGCAGAACCGGAGGGACCATGTTCAGTGGAGCATCCAACACCAAGGAAAATAAGAATAAGTGGTACGAATTCAACGGAGGAACACGAACCACGGTCCTCGGACCCAGGATCCCAATCTCTGGGTGCTTGAATAGCCAGCACGGAGACGGAGGGTCCCTAGTCTTGAACATCGGGTTTACTTTAGGTGGAACCAGTAGCGCAGACTTTGGGTACGCTATCGATTACGGGGGGAACTGGAAAGCAACTTTGGACTATATGCTTTCTGTTGAAACAACCTTGACTATAAGTGGTGCTTACACTTGCACGGTTCCAGCCAACTCCACGGGGCAAGTGTTTATGCAAGCCCATTTCGTTGAAATTGAAGACTGCAAAGTCCGTGAACTAAACGTTGAACATTCCCGTAGTTGGAAAAATCCAACCACGAAGAAACCCAGAAACGTTGAAGCTACCGACTGGCGAACGCATCCCAAAGTCAGAGTCAACTCGCTCAGTACAAAGCCCATCTTTACCTGTATCTCTGACCCCAGATACTTGGCCTGCGGTGCCAAAATCCCTGGTTATGGTGATACCATTTCTTAAAACGTTTATGTGGCTCGCTTTCTTTCCATTTTTTTTTTTTTTTTTCTGTGATGAGGATTGGAAAAAAAAAAAAATTGATATTGAAAAAGGTCCGATGACATTGGTTTCTTTGAATACCTGAACGTATCTAGTAGTAATAATATGTCCGAGATTGCTTCAATTGCCAAAGAATTAAAAGGTGCTTTAAAACAGTTCCCAAACTTTCCTTCGGAAGGAGTTCTTTTTGAAGATTTCTTACCAATTTTTGCTCAACCCGAATCATTTCAAAAATTAGTTAAAGCCTTCCAATTACATATCGGCGAAACCAAGGTTGATTATGTTGTTGGGTTGGAAAGTAGAGGGTTTCTTTTCGGCCCCACCTTGGCTTTGGCTTTGAATGCCGGATTTATTCCAGTTAGAAAGCCGGGTAAATTACCAGGACCAACCATTTGTGCAGAATTCCAAAAAGAATACGGTAGTGATAAATTTGAAATCCAACAAGGGGTTATTCCAAAAGGTTCTAAAGTCGTTATTGTTGATGATATTTTGGCAACTGGTGGTAGTGCTTTTGCAGCTGGTGAATTAGTTAATAAGTCGGAAGCAGAAATTTTAGAATATTTATTCGTTATGGAATTAGATTTCTTACACGGTAGAGATAAATTAGGTAAACCAGTCTTCACTTTATTAAGTGGTCAAACCGAAAAATTAGGTGCTTAATTAAGTATATAATCATGATTATAAAACGTGACGAGCTTCTTTTGCATGCATTTTTAAAAAGGGTATTGTAGGGGCATTGGATTATCCACTTTTGAATAATAAAAATGCTAATTCTCCAATGTAAAAATAAATAAAGTAACCTTGTTCATGAGTGACATACGATCCAAAGCTTTTCCCAACAATAACGTGCCAAGTTGGTCCATAAAGTTGATCCAATTCTTTCTTCAAAAATGTAGCAATATCTTTTTCAACTGAATACGTGTGAGTTGCTTCTTGTGATAACTCTAATATCCTGGTTTGAATATCTTCGGCCAAATCAGATGCCTTCAAAATTGGAAGCTCTTCAGATGATGCGGGTATATTATCGATAGCAGACATTTTCACGCTGTTGTATTTCCTATGGCTTGATCAATTATAACTGGTTGGTTTCTAAATGACACTTCTTTAAAGAGTTTCCGTCTATTTTGTTTACTTGTTGTCTTAATTACTTCAAATCAAAAAAAGACAACAAAAAGAAGTGCACCCTTACAATTTTTCACGCGAACTTTGTATATGAGAGTAACAAGCTTTGCCAGTTGTATAGATAAGAGGATATAAGAAGGAGGTTTAAGCTGAGTTTAAGAAAAGTCATGCGTCGGTTGCTGTCAAACTCAATCTCAAGAGATTTTACCGCTTCACCCCACATCCTAAACACCGTATATCTAGCAATTCTCCTTTCATAGGCGTTTCTTGCTCTTCCGAAAATGTATTTATAAGACTATATCCATTTCCCATTTGAACCCCCTAGCAAGACAATTGACAATTGAACCCCCTAGCAAGACAATTGACAATTGAACCCCTAGCAAGACAATTGACAATTGAACCCCCTAGCAAGACAATTGACAATTGACAATTGACAGTTGAAACAAAATGTCGAAATACGGATTCACCAAAATTCCAAGAAACGTCAAAGTAGCCACTGAAGCTTTCAGACCTCCCACCAGCCAGCCAGTGGTGGGTCTTCCTTCAACACCGTTGGCCAAGTTTGTCTTGGATTATGTCACGGAAGAATTACCTCCCCCGGTTTTGCTCCATTCGCTTCGGGTATTCCAGTACAGCGTGGCCATAATCAAGGACCAGTTCCCTGATTGGGAGCTTGAACCAGAGGTTGTATTCGTGACTAGTCTACTCCACGATATTGCTACTACCGAGAAAAACATGCTGGCAACTCAAATGTCCTTTGAGTTCTACGGCGGAATTATATCCAGAGAACTTATCTTGAAACAAACCAAGGGGGACAAGCCCTACGCCGATGCAGTGGCTGAAGCCATCATCAGACACCAGGATTTGGGTGATTCTGGTTTCATTACCAGTCTTGGTCTGATTTTGCAGATTGCCACTATATTGGATAACGTGGGGCTAAACACCCATCTTATTCATATCGACACTCTCGACGCCATCAATAAAAAATACTCCAGAGAAGGTTGGTTATCTTGTTTTGCCCTGGCAATCGATAAAGAGAATAAAGAGAAACCCTGGGGTCATACCAGTGCGCTAGGTGTGAACGACTTCAGAGATGATGTATTGGCCAATAAGTTCAACTACCAGAAATTGTAACATGTATAGTATATAAATTATAACTTATAAGTTATATAAATTATAAATTATAAACTATATAAATTATAAGTTATAGTTAACTTTAGTGTAAGCGTTTTTTTTTTCATGCTCACAGATCTAAAAGATCCCATTAAAAAAAGTCGAATTGTCATTAGCCGCCAGTTTCAACCAGGCTCGTTCTAAGCAAATACAACGGGAGAACTCCAACGGGTACATTACCTCCTTCAGAAATAGAGACCAGTGTTTGAAATGTTGACGGAAAGTCTCAATGCATCCCGCATACTAACCAATTTTTATAAGTTGGGACATCTATCAAATGTGTCATACACGGTGTATGGCCAAAAAGCATCCACCGAGCTAAATGATCAATCTTTACTAGAGTTGGAATTGTCAATAAGGTACGATCACCCTCGTGTGTTAGTCACTTACTACAATAAATGCTTGTACCAGTTTGTTCTTACGTATGAAAATGATACAGCGGATTCAAATGGAGATCAGGAGTGGAAAAATGAAGACGATCAACAAAATGAACAAAATCAAGAACCGGTGCAACAGAGTCAGCAGCATAACACCAACTATACCCCTCCGTGGGATCTATCCAAAGAATACCCTCGTTTAGAAGTTAAATTCTGCAATAACGTTCCAGTGGATTATTTATCGAATCCAAACTCCAAATCAATTGATCGTAAAGATGAATACCTTGCATACGCTAGTTTGAGTTTTTTGAAGGCTATTAAAAAACTAGTCTTATATAATTTGTCATTGAATAACGTTGCTCACTTATTTGGTAATCATGCAGTCGTCAATCAAAATTTATCCAATTCAATCATTCATATAGATCCAATCTTATTACCTAATGGTGACTTATTATTATCAATATCGACAAAGCGTAATCTTTCGCTATTCAACTCTTCAATAGTCGATCATAATGATCCGATGGCTCTAGACTCAAATTTTATCATTTATTTGATCCCTTCCGGGATTAGATGTCATTTATACGACAATGTGAATAAAAAACAAAGTTTTACTTATAATCCTCCTAAAAATTGTGAAAACTTGATCAAGTTGATCAGATTAAGTACTGGAGTAGACTTATCAAATGAAAAATTCTTATGGGTTAAACTTATTCCAAATTTGCAGCATCTTAACAACCAAACTTCAAATATCTCCAAGTTCGTTCATCTGGTTGACAATAAAAAATTCATTCTTTGGCCTTGGAAATTATGTCTTTTGCAATTCGGTTATATTGAAAAGCAAGTATATGATAATCAAAACCACCTTTCTCAAAATCAACCATTCAGAAGCTCCTCTTCTGACATTGACCCCTTAGGTCTTATATCTGACTTTATGGACTTTAGCATTTCAACTCACCAATCCAAATCATCATCAAATAACTTTACTGCCCCAAGTGCTAGCGCTCTTTCAACTGGTCCAAATTCTACTGGACCGACAAATAATGAAACTGGCAGCACTGTTAAAAATGAAGATCACCTAGACATGACTAATAGCATGATGAATGATATTTTCGATATATCCATGGCACCTAACGAGTCAATGAATTTTTTCCAAAATGAAACGAAAGACACTCATCAAGATCAAAAAGGTAATCATTTGAACGAAGGTGATCAAATGATCGAAGAAAATCAAGAAGAACAAGAAAATCAAGCCAAGGAGGAAGATCAATTGGACGATCTATTTGGGGATGATAGTAGTGATGAAGATCAGTCACAAGCAGCAAAGCCAGTTGAGCCTCAATTCGACAATAACTTTGACCTGCAACCATCATCTCAACCAATTGAGGTTGACGAAGAAAACAAACCTATACAAGCAGATAAAGATTCTACGAAAGAGCTTGACTTATTTTATGAAACACAGCAAGATGAAAGCAAGAAAGATCCAGAAAAGGATGTCGAGAAAGAGTTTAAGGAACCTAAACCAAGATCATCTACTTCAGCTTCTAATAGCACTTATATTGATATTCCAAAAGATCAAATGACCATAGCTCCATTACGTTATTTAAAAACTCAAACTCCTCAAGTATACGATGATCCAGGTGCCCCATTGCCCATTGTGCCAACCCCAATAATACCCTCTTCGGCACCTCAATCTTCGGGAACTATTCCTGATCAAAAAAATAGTTTCAATGACCTGAAGAACTTAAACTTCTATAACAACCATCTAGGTCATATTGGAAGTTCATGGACCCCTTCAGGTGCTCCCGAAATTGACAATAAGTCGGTCTTTTCTCCTCTTTTATTCAACCCAATAATTAAAAGCAATATAGATACAAAATACGGGAAGGGAGGGAAATTTTATGTCGATAAAGAATTATCAGCTGGTTCTGATAGTGAATCAAAAAAGAGAAAGTTACGAGCAACAAGTGTCAGTGGGTACGAATATCCAGCTAAAAAAGAAGATCGTGGTCATAGTTTTGATATTCTGAATGAAAGAGGGTTGGGCATAATTCGCTCAGAAAATCAAGATCGTGGAATTGTCAGTAATGAAGATAATGAAAATGCAATTGCAGATGATGATGATCCTAGCGATCAAAGTGACGATGATGAAGAAGAAGATGACGATGATGAAGAAAGTGATGAAGATGAAGACATTAATCAAAACAAGGTTGCTGATCACTCAAAGGAACAGAACTCCCCACCTTTGAAGCTCAATACTGATAACGATCAAGGATCATCGAATCAAGGAAATAATTTGGATACAACTCAAAAGCAACTCAACCCATCAACTTTAACCAATACAGGTGGATTTTTCTCTCCATTGGGTCAAGCTGCAAAATATAATACTGGTTCCAAATTTGATTCTCCGCTTGGAATGAATTCAAGCTTTGTTGATAACAACCAGATGGTAACAGGATCTCCATCCAGTATTTTTGATAACAAACACTTACAACCTCCTCCTTCTGCTCCGGTATTTCAAGATGACTTTCAAGGTCATGAGTCGTTTTCACCTGATGATGACTCTAAGAAAGACCAGTCCCCAGTAAGCACTGGTAACACTCCTGCCGTGTCTTCACCGTCTAAGACTGTCGGAATTTCTGAATCGTCTAACTGCTTACCTTTGATATTAAGAGGGATAAATGTGGTTTCAATACCAAGTTTGTTTCTTTTAAACAATATAAGTGGATCCATGAATATTTCAACCGTGACATCCGACTTTAATATGGATGTTGATGAAGAAGAGAATGATTTCGAGATAAATCAGAATAATGAATTGGTAGTGAAAGTCAATCATTTAGACGAATTTCTTAAATGGCTTGGCCTGAATTTAGTGTTTGACTTGGGATTAAATAAATATGAATCGAATTTAAGATTGAGTTTGCCCTCAAATGCATCTAAGCTTACCGAAAATGATACATTTAGCTCCGTAGATATTGGTGTACCAATATCTCAATTTGAATCCAAATTCTTCAAACTATTTCCATTATGTTATAAAGTAAGTTTGAATGAATTCATAAACGAAATTAGTCCACAGGATCCTCAAGATAGTACAGTACAGGATGAACTCACCAATCAACTCAGCTTCTTAGATGATATTGCGAATGATGACATCCTCAATCCGAAGTCACAGTTGAAGAAATTAAATTCAATTAAATGGGATTCATTTTACACAGTTAATCAACGGAACGAAGAAAATTATCGTCATTATAAAGAGATAATTGAAAGCTTTAATAAAGTAAATTCATACATAAAGAATGATGAAGACCATCTTTTCCAGTTATTGGATAATAAAGCTAGGGTCCTCAAAAACAACGACGAGATCATCAACTTAAATAGCGTTGGTCTCAGATTCTGGGGATATTTGAATTACAGCCCACTCAATGGGCCCAAGAATTTCCAGGTCTTATTAATTTCGGAAAGAGGTCAAGAAGAAAATAATTGTAATTCCGAGTTTTTAAACTCATTAATTTATAACTATAATGAGGGACATTTCGGGAATATAACTAAATTGAACCTACAAAGCCTTGATTCCAAACAGGATTTTGAAAGTATTAATGATGGATTGTTATTGATGAACAAAGGAGAAGATAGTGTTACATCGTCATACACTGACGTTTATAAGAAGATCAATAAACGGTTGACGTCTTTGGTAGAGTTGATAAAACTAGACTTAATAAACAAAACCAATAGTTTCGAATTTGATCGTCCATTATTACTATTTTTTGTTGACTTTGATGATAATGTTAACTCCATGTTACAAATATCGAAGATATGCCGTAACTTCAAGTTATTTTTGAATCAATATCAATTACCTTTAGTTGAAATTTTTACACATGTTATTCCAGCTTCTTTCATCTTTAAACAAGTTGCCAATCAAAAATCAGTCAGGTACTTATCTAACTATAAACTTAGTAGAATATCCATGACTTTGTATAACAAATGCCCCGACCCTTTCCTGGGATTAAAATCATTGACGAATAAACAATTAACTAAGTCGTTATTCACAAACTTAGTGAAATCCCCTCCTAGCAAGCTTCAATTCAAATTTTTGTCTAATGGTGGGAAGGAAAGTACAAGTTTGGCATATAATGACGATATATTTTTACATTTGGCTTATGAAAGAACTGTGGATAAAAACTGGGTTTCAGCAGCATGGTCTGATCCGTTTGGTGTTACCACTCATGTCAAATCTTGGTACTGTTCGCCTACTAATAATAAGAAACATACTAAAGATATTTATGAAATGGGTGAGGTTATAGATGAGATTTGGAATATTTCTAATGAATTATTCAAGACTTTGAATGCCGAAATAATCAAAAAGACAAGTGGTTTAGGTGGTAAGAAATTCTTGGTCTTAACAAGAATTAATAACGTTATTCCCGATGACGAATTGGTTCATTGGAAGAGACTTAGTATGAAATATAAAGATGTTTCATTGATTGTTTTGTCAGTCAACAGGACTCCTAGGGTTTTATTCAATGTTGACTTCACTTCGAACCGTGACGTCAGTCCAGATGATAATGATCTTGTACAAGATGATGCTAGCAATGCATCCAGTAACAACAACGTTGGATTGAGTACGGCTGCCGCTACAATAGCAGGAAGCTCTAACAGTACAACTGGTCTGAACAGTTCTGGTAATACTGTAGCTGGACAAGCACAACCTTCATCGGCATCGGGTTTGTTGACCGGACTAAACCAACAACAACAGGGCCAACAAAATCCATCATCCAATATTGTCTCTGGGGGACAAAAGAATGCAGCACCTACTGGTATGGGAAGTGCTACTACACCTTCAGCACCAGGCTCAGCTCCGGATTTTTTCAAGAATTTCAACAACTTTCCTCCTTCAAGTAATTCTAGTCCTACAACTACTGGTGCCACCATGATAACGTCACCATCTCATAATGGAGGCATTAATTTCCATTCTCCACAACAATTCTTGAACGCCCCCGGTAACTTTTTATCGCCACAAGACTTGGTAGGTACTGGAGCTTCTGGGACGGCCAACAATGTTACTACCAATGGACATAGCACTGTTGGAGCAGGTGTTAATAGTGCCAATGGACCAGGAATCATATTCAATGAATCGGATGTTGTTTTACATGATCGTAATAGCGACATAACAGCAGTGATCCCCCGTACAGCCTTACCGTCATTTACTTCCCCTTCAAAACTAGGAATGAAGATCGGATATTTGTTGAAAGAGTGTGGAAATGATTCAGAAGAAGTTGGTGATGGTGGTTCTGTTAAAAAATATCTAGTCTATGAAACCACTATACTCAGTTGTTCCAATTTCTGGAAACTTGACGCGATCATGAAGATAATGTTGGAGCAATATAAAAAATTAATATCATTGAATGATATTTTGGGCTTAACTGAAATCCAAACGTCTACTTCATCTACAAAAGTAGACGTTACTACAGATAATTTCGATCAACAGGAAGTAGATCATAAGGACGCGGTTCTGTTAGTGCCCTGGCACATCAATGCCGTCGGTAAGTCCTTAGATTACTTGATCCATGTATCGGTGGAAGAGTAAAGCATTCTTCAAATATACGAATTTTGCATCTTTAATATCGGTTTGTAAGTCTCAGTCGCGTGTAAAATTTTTTTTTGATCTTTTTTTTTTTTCTGTGGACTGAAAATGCGTGTTGTTTACCTTGAGATTTGATGTTTCAATAAAAAATCACCAATAACCATCTTTTCAATACCATTGAAGGTTAGCCCAGGATTGATATTAGAGTGTATGTTGGCAATGGACTTCACGAATACCCAGGACATTATTGATGGGTACTTGAGGGGACAACAAGCCCGGACCAAAGAACAACCTATTCTGCATTCACGAAGTACTTCTGGTAAGACACGAGCAGATAGTAATAACCCATCACCGCATTTGAAGAAGCGACAATATAGTGGGAATAGTATGATAGATGACATTACTGTGTTTGGAGAAGAGGACCGTGATAATTTGATGGGAGGATTGTATATCGACCCGGATATTGATCGATTATTGAGAATAGATGATTTACTGCTTGACTTGAGTCGAGATAATAGTATAGATTTGAATAGAGGCATAATAGAATCACCAACAGATTCTATATCTATTCCGAGTCCGATAAGATTCAGGAGCCGAGAAGAACGACCCGAACAGAAGAGTAAGAACAAAGAGCCATTTGATCAAGATGTACAGAGACTACTTTCAATTGGTAAAGGGGATGTTATGCCCAATTTCGAAGAGCTGATTAGTAAAGATGAAGAAGAGGATTTTGACGATGAAAAACTTTTAGAACAAACCCATAAAGCTATACAATCATTACCGGTTTCAATAACTGGGAATCGAGAATTTGAAAAATATGAAAAGATGTTGAATTCTGCAGTTGCCAAAGCAGTTAAACTGACCGAAGAACATCGGAGAGAAAACCTCGAGGTGGTTAAGGAAAGAGATGAAATGAGAAGGAGAAACCAAGCATTGCAAGAAGAAATATTGATATTAAAGCAAAAAAGTGAAAAGCAACAAGAAAAATTGAGGGATAATCAGAATCGGATAAATAATATGTCCAAGGTGCATCAAGAAAGAGAAATGATTATGGAAAGAGAACGGGGGTTAATGAAGAAGAGACTTGAAGAAACCAACCGGAATAGCAATGAGAATTCCCAATTAGTTAAAGAGAATGAATTATTGAGAGAAAAGTTAATAAAATACAAAGGACTATATGAAGAACAGAAGAAGACCAAGCCTACAGCAGAAGCAGAAGAAAAGAGACAGGAGCCATTGAAGAATGATGCTATTGAAAAAGAAGGGATGGTTGAAGAATTGGTCAGAAAATTGATGGATACAATTTCCAATAATAAAAAGGAACCCGTAGAAACGGAGATTAAAGAAGAGAAAAAAACAGAACCTGGCAAAATGAAAATGTTGGAAGTGTTTGAACAAGCGTTTGAGCAATTGAAGAATGAAGAGACTGACCCGAGAATAGAAACTCCAAAAGAAGGAGAACAAAATAAGATGATTCAACTATTGATTGGGATTCGAGATAGTCTTGATAAGTTGCTCAATGAGAAGTCGGCACCGCCGAGCTCCTCAAGCGTGAAGCCGGTGGCTGAAACATCAAGACTGAAAAGTAACAGGAGTAAAGACGTAATGGTGTATTGTCAATGTGATAAACGAGATTTGGGGGACGAGACGGTTGACAGTTTAGATTTCACCAATGAGAGTACAAGCACCGGGGAAAGACCCCGGTGTGAGACCTGTGCAATTGCAATGGAGGCCTTGAATAGGTTACAACGAGAAAACAGGAGGTTGAAGAGAAGACCCAGACGAGTGGGCCGGAGTCGCAAAATATTGAGTAGTTCCACCTCAGTGGGAGGACCACAAGAGGACGAATACGAGGATGTGACTGAGGAAGGCCGAAAAGAAGGTACCCAAACGTTAATGGGTCAATATAGATGGAATAATACTGTTTAATATATAATGAGTATAATAAATACGTAATTTGCGCATTTGCATCAAAATTTGCATCAAAATTTGCACCCAATTTCCACCATGTACCCCCAACATACTAACAACATACTACCATACCAACAAACTACTAACATACACTACTAACATGTGCTACTATACCAGTATATCGCTGTATGTGCGTACCACTGCATACCTTAATATATTCCTGCTGCTGTTTATATGGCCATACCACTGTATACTGAACCACATCTCTTCAAACCTAGACTGCAAGATATACGGAAAGATCGCTTAACTCGATGAGCTGAGATGAGCAGATCAGCAGATCAGCATGACTGTGATCAGGGTACATATGATCAGGGTACATGGGTAGAGTAGATGAGTAGAATGAGTAGAGTAGATGAGTAGATAAGATACAAAAACAAAATCGCGATGGACCTTTGTGTAGAAATGAAGCAATTCGTGTAATTGTGGCATTCATTGATCAACCAGCGAGATCACGAGAACCATAAAGACCATTCTATGGCCAGTTGACTTGGGAACCTCCAATGGGATGCCTGTAAGGACGTGTTGTTTTGGTGTTGGTATGGTAATGTACGAGTACAAACTTTATTTGAGCATTCATCACGTATGTATTACTGTACATGAATTACTGCCCATCATAGATATTATCATAGATATTATCATATATCATATATATTATCATATATATTATCATACCTCATATGGATCAGCATAATACCATAGGATTATATCATAGTTGTATGGCAATTGCCTAAATAAAATAAAAGTAAATACGCGAACCAAAAAAATCAAAATCAACAACACCAAATTCCATTCAAGCAAGCGAATTAACTTCAATAAACACAAATTAAAGGACTCTATTAAGGAGTAAACAAAACAATAACAATCAGTTTCATATCATATTGAGGGAGTCTGTATGGCGAGTGTGTGTTCCAATCTGACTAACTTTCCACAAACACCAATCCCATCAATTTAATCCTCCAGTCCTTTCTGGTGTTCAATACACTAACACCAATACTGAAACTGCGCTAACAGCAATAACTGCCTTTCCAATTCCTACTATTTACTGTTTCTTTTATTACTAGATCCAGCTATCTTTAAGCTTTCCTATACCGGGTGCTTTTTTGGAGTTTCAAACCTATTACTCTTATTATTAGAATTTTATTTTTATTTTTTTTTTTTTTTTCATTAGAAAAAAAACAAGTTGTTTTATCCTCTGTTGTATCTTATATCTTTTGTTATATCTTCTGTTGTACTCTTTTCAACAACTATACATCTTCTATTCATACTAGTACTGGTACTGGCTCCACTGCTCTTCTTGCGCTTCTCCCTGATTTATTCGTTGAGTCAACAGCATTAACATTTACATCAACATCATCAACTAAAACAACAACAACAACAACAACAACAACAACAACAACAACAACAACAACAACAACAACGACAACAACAACGACAACAACGACAACAACATCCGGCTCCTTATATCTTATGAATTAAACCCTGCATCCTTGCTTCATCTCTAGCATTCCATCATGTCATCCATAAACAACGAAAATGAATATAGACTAACTCGATCTAAATCCTTAGCTAGTCAGCGTCAACAACTAGAACAGAAAAAATTAAAACTTCACCATAATCATAAACCTGAATCGGATACGGTTAAAAACTCAGAAGACGTGATTGTTTCTACTAACTCGACCCGTCCTCATTTAGCTGACGTTTCAAACCAATTTGGAGTTAGTGGCTCCAAATCAATTACTAATTCAAAAGATTCGAAAGATTCTGATAAAAAATTAGATCAACAAGAAACTCTAGCTCCTCCAGTCCAAGTAACTTCATCAACCACTACCAAAAGACGTCCCTTGGCTGGAGACTTGGCTCCTTTAACCCAACAAACTTCATCCTCATCCAATTCCAATAATAAAGTTTCTAAGATTCCTTCAAAATCAAATAATAAAAGATCTTCCACTGATTTTGATAAAGAAAATGATGATTCTAAAATAATGTTACAACCTTCTCAAACTACAGCATCTAATATTTCTGCATCTAAAAAAAATAATTTATTAGTTCCAAATAGAAAAAGACAAGCCACGGAATCTTCTTCGAATTTGGTTGAAAAACTTCATACAACAAACGAATTAAATAATTCAAATAAATTTAAAAAATCAAAACGTATTGATTATGAATGGCAGGATTTGGATGAAGAAGATTTCGATGACCCTCTAATGGTTAGTGAATATGTTAATGATATATTTCCTTATTTAAATGAATTAGAATATAAAACTTTACCAGATGCAGATTATTTATATAAACAAACTCAATTAAAACCCAGAATGAGATCAATTTTAGTTGATTGGTTGGTTGAAATGCATCAAAGATTTCGTCTTTTACCAGAAACTTTATTTCTTGCAATTAATATAATGGATAGATTTATGTCATTAGAAGTGGTTCAAATTGATAAATTACAATTATTAGCAACTGGTTCTCTTTTCATTGCTGCTAAATATGAAGAAGTTTTCTCTCCTTCAGTTAAAAATTATGCTTATTTCACTGATGGTTCTTATACTGAAGATGAAATTTTACAAGCTGAAAAATATATTCTTACCATACTAGATTTTGAATTGAATTATCCAAATCCAATGAATTTCTTAAGAAGAATCTCTAAAGCTGATGATTATGATGTTCAATCAAGAACTTTAGGTAAATATCTTTTAGAAATAACAATTATGGATTATAAATTCATTGGAATGTTACCGTCCTTATGTTCAGCTTCAGCAATGTATATTGCTAGATTAATATTAGGTAAAGATCCAGTTTGGAACGGTAACTTAATTCATTACTCTGGTGGTTATAAAGTTTCTGATATGAAAGAATGTATAAATTTAATTATGGAATATTTAATTGCCCCAGTCGAGCATGATGAATTTTTCAAAAAATACGCTACTAGAAAATTTATGAAGGCAAGTATTGTTTGTCGTGGTTGGGCTCGTAAATTCATAAGTGAAGAAAGAGATTTATTCGATCCAAACTTAATTACTGATAGAATTCCAAAATAATCTCTGTTACTTATGAATTTGTTTTTTCTTCTTTTAAAGTTTACTTCATTAATGACCTTTTCATGATGTTTTGTTTTTATTTTGTTCTTTTTTTTTGCTTTCCCCTTCTTTTTTTGCTTTCTTTCTACTTCTTCTTTCCCTGTACATTAATCTTTCCAATTAGGTCTATCTAATTCACAAGAAACCAAATCAATAAAAGATCAAACTGAAGAACTTAAAAAAATTCTTTTTTAATCCCAAAAAAAAAAAAAAGACAAAAAAAAAACTTATCCAAATCAAAAAAAAAAAATTTAAAAAAAAAAGTTGACCAATACGATGTTTGTATATCCTTTTTGATTGTTGATTATATATTTTATTCTTTGCTTCTTCGCTACGTTCATTTATTTAGATTTATAATTTTCACAGTTTTATATTTATATGAGTAGTTTGTGCGCTGCAAAGAACGAAAAAATGAAGCTAACGCGTAGTGTTTTGATGTTTTTTTTTTCTTTCAGAAAAACATCAATAAACATCTTTTATCAAGACACTGACAGATCCACAACTATGTTCAAAGGATTGGTGGTGCTATTAGTGACGTCTGATACGTTCACTGCTGAAGATGCAAAGGAAACCGAGAGGCAATTACTATCTCAACACGTCTCTAAAGTGTATTTCAAAAACCAGTCAGATACTGACGTTAACTATCTCGATAAAGATTTAGATCAACCAATAAACCACATAGTTTCAGACACCGTGGAGTTCATCGAATACCACGCTGCTCAGCTTCTTATGATTCCGGTCACAACAGCTTCCTGGATCTCCCATAGTATAGAACAAAACAAGATTTTGAATCTTAAATCTTACAATCCTGATCCTAAAAACTTTTTAAAAGATTGCTTTGTTTGTATTGCAGATAATTTACCAGCTGGCGACAAGGAAGTGATTTACGGTGGGGTGAGAGCTTTTGGTGGTCAATATATGGATGATTTAACCAAACATACTACTCATTTGATCGCATTGGATCTAACTAACGTTAAATGTATAATCGCATCAAGTGCAAATCAACTGTCAAATAGTGATGACTCTATTGACATCAAAATAGTTCTACCTCATTGGATTAATGATTGTTTAAAACAAGGCAAAAAGTTAAGTGAAGAACCGTATCTTTTATCTAATCCAAAAGTACATCAGGAGAAGAAACCAATGTATTCGCTTATTCCTGAGTCGGATCAAAATAACAAATTGATTAATGATGACTGCTTGCCTAATATAGAAGGTAAAACTACAGATTTTTTCAAAGACAAGACTTTTTATTTCTCTTCGGATTATAATCTTTCGGAAAGAATGTCAAATTGTTTCTCTCAACTAGTCGAGTCCAATGGTGGGCACACAGTTTCGACTTTTAATGTGAAGGATATTGATATTTATATAGGTAAATATCGTTCGGGTGATGAATATAAAAAATGCTGTCTTTCAAATAGAATCGTGGTTGCCAATTTACAATGGATGTATCATGTCTTACTTACTAATACTTGGATCCTACCCCAAAATTCAAATTTATTACACTATCCATTCCCTAAAGACCCTCTAGCTGAGTTTAAAAACAAAAAAATATCAGTAACCAACTATTCTGGTGATGCTCGTTTTTACTTAACTAAATTAATAACCTTATTAGGAGGTGACTTTACGAAAACTTTAACCCGTGAAAATGATTTTTTAATTGTTGCAAAACCCGATGGAAAAAAATACGAAAGTGCAAAAAATAAGTGGAAGAATCTTGATAATAAACCTATTGTGGAAGTCGCTAATCATCTTTGGCTAGAAGAATGCTACTCCTCTTGGTCATACATTGATTCTAATTTACCTCGCTTCCAATATTTCGGTAGCAAGGCCAGTGGACGAGCTGGAACTGAATCATTGTTGGGTAAAACTAAACTCAATCACCTAGCTTTACAAAAATGGTACCTCGACCCTTCTATTGGTTCTAGTAAATTGAATAGCGAAGGAACAAACGTTGATGATAGTATGAGTGAAGATGAATCTCCTACTTTAACAAGAAATACCATCAGCCAGAAACAAACAGACACAGAACGCGAGAATGATCAAGAAATACAACCTGATGTGCAAGAAGAAGATCAAGAACTAGTGGACTTTAATGATGAAGAGGATGATGAAGAGGACGAAGGAGAACCTGAAAACACTGAATCAATTGAAAAATCACAACATGATTCCAATGAAAGTCAATCCAAGAGCCAAGCTTCTAAGTTACCAACTCCAGCTACCCCAGAAATTGACCTCGATAAAAGTGTCGAGATTGAGGATCAGGCTCATATAAGCAACCTTGAAAGTAGCGATCAAGCAGCTACCCCAAGCATTTCCGACGCATTCAGCGGCAGAGTTGGTAGATCAGCCAAACAAAAGGCAGCTTTGAAGTTGCATTCTGATATGGAAGATCTAAATGCCTACAAAGTTTTATCCAAGAGCTCAAGAAAGATGAAATCCTATATGAAAGAGTTGGAAGCTCGTGAAGAGGCAATCAAGGGATCTTCAAGGAAAAGACCTGCTTCTGAAAGTGCTGAAAGCAGCCAGGTTAGTAGCAAGGAAGATGTAATCAATGGAAGCACCTCGCCTTTGACTTCACAAACTTCTCATCCACCGGTAAAAAAGAAGAAGCCATCAAGTCCAGATAGAACACAGTCAGTAGTTGCAATTATGACTGGTTGTGAACTGGAGTTAGTACTCAACCGCGTTGACGTTGTCAAGCTTTCTCATTCCGGAATCAAGATTGTTAACGACTATTCACCTAAACATAAAATCAATACTATATTTGCTCCCCGTATATTAAGAACCGAAAAGTTCTTAAAAAGCTTAAGCCAAGCTGAACGTATTATCCACCCTAATTATTTAGTGAAAGCCTTGAAGAAAGTTAACGAGCAGGAGATAACTTGGGATGAGCTCTCAAAAGAGTATAATATTTCGGATTATGCATTAGATAAGGTCATTCCACTCAAAGAAATAAACCAAGATCTTGGGATTGCAAACACAAAAACGAACGGACTATCCGACTTGTTCAATAGCGAAAATAAGGGTAGTTTATTTAAAGGGATTAAACTTAACTTATCCACCAATTTAAACGGAGGAGTGAATTTAATCACCAGCATTCTCCAAACCCATGGGCTAGAAGAAGCAAAAAGTTTCAAGTCGGTACCAGCATCCATGATCAAACAGTTGTTAAAAAATGACAATGGTAAAGTTATATTCGTCGCACATAAAAGTAAGGATTCAAAGTTGATAAGTTCTATAAAGAAAAATGATGATAATATAATGATTGTGGAATGGGATTGGTGTGTTAAATCTATATTCAGAATGAAGTTAGAAGACCTTAAGGACTATCGATTATAGGGGCTTACAATTATATAGTAATAAATGAACTTAAGACCAATGTGTTTTTTGAGAACTACAAACTATCTTAAATATAAGGAGTAAATTTTGTATTTTTAATAGGATCAAGGAGAATATTATCAAAGCAGGAAAGATAGAATTAAAACTAAAAGCAAATATGATAGCGACTAAAAGTATAGTTATAATAATGACAAAGGAACATAAAATTGAAGTTCACAGAGAAGGGAGATTTTAGTTGACAAGTTAAGACAAATCGAAGAAAAAGAAAATACGAAGGTAAAATGTAAAAATACAAAGTAGCAATAAAAGAGCTAAATATCTATCAAGCTAGGGCCATCGTTCGTCTGTCTTTGCTGCTGTTGCTGAGGTTGAGCGTTACCAAATCCATAACCAGTGTACGCTGGGTTAATTTGAGGTTGTTGAGGTTGTTGGTTTTGATAGCCAACACCAGTATTCAAGAATGGATTACCGGTGGCGTTCGAACTTAATCTGATATCATCTCCAGTCTTCTGTTGATAACCAGTACCACTTGAATTGATGAAGGTTTGAGTTTTAGTATGTTGATGTGGAATTCTAGTAGCCCCGGTATTACCAAAAGTATCAATTCCTGTACCTTGAGCTAGTAAGTTATTCAAGTCAGCGTGAGTAGAGTCATTGAACTTAGAAGATGAAGTCAATTGTGCACTAAGAGGTTGCAGTTGCAGTTGTTGAGGTTGAGATGCAGATGGTTGAGTGAAGAAAGAAGGTTGCAGTTGCAGTTGTCTTTCTTGATTAGCTAAATCATTTAAAGATTGGGCTTGAGGTTGAGGAGCAGGAGAAGCAGATGAATTTAAAGCGAATGGGTTATTTGAACCGGTTTTAAGTGGTTGTAATTCTTGTTGAGGAGCTTGAACTTGTTGAGACTGTAGTTGTTGCTGTTGTTGTGGTTGTTGCCCATAGTTGAACCCAGTAAATTGAGGTTGTTGAGTGAACTGGGGTTGTTGTTGAGGTTGATAGAGGCCAGTTGCCATTGGATTCTGTATAGGGTTACCAAACATATCGTACTGTTGTTGAAATTGTTGAGGTTGTTGAGCAAACCCGGTGGCCATATAATATTGAGGTTGAACAAGAGCATATTGTTGTTGCTGTTGAGGATAATCATCTAAATCCAAAAGATTATTATTTTGTTCTTGTCTTAATTTTCTCATTTCTTCTTCTTCCATTGATAATTTCAAAGCAGCTTCTAAATCGGGGTCTGATTGTTGTTGTTGTTGTTGTATTTGAGCCTTTTCTTGTTCTGCAGTTAATCTAGATAATTCCAAGGCTTTTTGTAAATCGTCATCGTAAGGATCACTTCTTGATCTTGCAGTATTTCTACGAGATCTATTTTGACGTCTTGAAGGACTTTCATTTCTTGATAAATGACCATTTTGAGATCTTGCAGCCAATTCACGTTCATGCTTTAGACGTTCATCATCTCTTAATAAAGCCACCAATTCTTTAGCCTTAACTCTAATTAAAGCACCTTGATCATTATTCATTTCATCAAAATGTATAAATTCTCTTAAAGTTTTAATAATGTATAAATTATCTTTTGACCAGAGAACACATTTTTCTGAACCAAATCTGATAAGATAATCCAACACAGTCAAGGACTTAGCAACGTGGCGCCAATTCTTACCCTTATCATTCAATCTGCGATCCAACATATCCATAATTTCCAAAAAATCAGTTTGAGATTGATAAGTATAAGAAGCAATTTCTTCCATATCATAAGTAGTTGGTCCAGTTGGATCATTCGAAGTAGCATTTCTAACAGACACCTGGACCGAAGAGTACCCATTGGCAACGTTCTTTATAGAACGAACAAACGATTTGGACATCTTTTAATCTAATTTTCCAATTAAAACCAATATCAATCAATTTAACTGATAAGCCTCGAAAAGATTGTAATAAGTTTCCCCACTGATATGTCCAATTGAACAAAATACCCTATAAATCACCGAGTTACCACTTAAAATACCAAAGTAATCAGTCTTAACCTATAAATTAGCTTAGCAATTCTGGAAAAGAAGATGGAATTAACTAAAAGAAAAAAAAACAGCCGGAGAATTGAACAGGTGAGCATACATTTTTTGAACAACCAAATGGAAAAAAAAGTGACCCGGCATTACTGATACTGGCTCTGTCTAGGGATACTTCTGTGCTTTACCCAGACCGTCCCCCTGCCACTTACCGGATGCTCAAGCAGGGGGCCACCCGTCAGCTTGAACCCGGCCATTGGGGGTTGTTGGTTGGCTCACAAGGACGAGACGTAATTGCACCATCGAGTCAACTTTTTCAACTTCAAATCCCACCTCTAGAACGTAAACCAGTAGAACTACAAGATATGCCACACCTTCTACCTCAACATCTACTACCACATCCGCTACACCTCTGTCAAGACCTCTGTTTGTAGTTTGTAGGCCGGTTCTTCCTCTTTCTCCCACCACCCCCGATTACGTAAGCGGCCAATTTTACTAATTTTTTTTTCTAAGACTTCTTGCCACCAGAACCTTCTGACAGTTCTTCTTCTTCACTTGCTACAGCCCAGGAGTCCAAGCAGCATACAGCTTCAGTTGAACTCGAGTGAATCGTTGCAAAATCCAAAGCGAGAAGCTTTAGCAGAAAACCAGCGAGGAAAAGCTCATAGAAAAAATCAGACAAAAAAACTCATAAAGAAAAAAAAAAAACAGGAAAACCATTGAAAAATCAAAACAGAAGGAAATACCTTTTTTATCACGGTTATCCATACAACAAGATAAGGAAGGCGATAGCTAAGGATTGAAAGGTATCATTTCCAGTTACAAGCCTGTTCAGATTTGTTAATTTTATTTTAACTGAACTTCCAGTTTTATAAGTGAGTGAGTAATTTGATTATGGCTGATAGCAGAAGGTGTCGTCGTTGTAAAAGAAAGAGACTCGACGATGAACCGTTTGAGGTTCAACAGTATAAGACATGTGCCAAATGTCGGATCATTGAACGTACGAAGAAGAAGCTGAGAAAACCATTGGCGGAAGAGACCATGAGATATGGGTTGAAACAATTCTATGAACAGAATCAGAATTCCAATGCCCACGAAGATATTTTTTATAGTGAACAATTGAAAAAGGAGTTGGAGGCTTTCGAAAGAGCTGCTGCTGCTGAAGGTAGAACTCCATCTATAACTTTGGAATCGGCAAATCTAGGAAGCACAATTCCTAATCGTGCTAATGGTACTACTTCTGCTAGTAATAATAATGGTGGATCAACTACTAATTTCCGTCAATCATCATCTCCAGGTAATCATGATATGTACCAACAACGAGGAGGAGCCGGACAACAATTTTCTCTCTATCAAGGACCAAACGGAGGTAATTCGAGCAATTCAATTCCAACAATGAATTCGTATTCTGGTTCAATACCAACTCCTTCTACTTTCAATCACCATAATCCGAATAAGATTGTTAAGAATGGATTACCTCGACATATATCTACAAGACCCCATCCTGAATTACATCAATATCGCTCATCTTCGCAATCAATTCAAACGAGTAATCAACCGCGTCAATATCCAACCAGTGAACAACAAGCCACTATTAAAAGAATTAAAATGAATACTCCGTATATTTGTGAATTATGTGATGATGATCTTAAACCAAAAGATGAAATTAATGAAGTCTATCGATTATGTCATGAATGTTTTAAAAACCCTTTTGCCAAAGAGAATGTTTATGAATCCTTTAATGAATATATGTCTCATATAGCTGAATTTAATGGTCAGGAAGATTTAAATGATTTAAATTTCATTTGTGAATTAAATCCCCGTTTTATCGATCATTTGGATTATCAAAAACCAATTAGTAGTGAAACTATCTTCAGAGAATTCTTATTAGATTCATTGAGAAATATTTATTTGAATCCTCTTATGGGTATAATTAACAATGTTACTTTCAATCAAGTAAAGACGAATGTTAATGAATATATTCCAACATCACCAACAGTCAATAAATACACTAAGAAGAATCAATATAAATCAACTAATCCAATCAAAGCCAATTATAAAGAATCTGATTCCGATCAAGATAAAAATATTTCCTCCATTTCAATGATTTACAATATTGCTAACAACTTATTGATTATTAAATTGAATCATAAATTTCATTTCCAAAAAATCGATTATTCAGTTGATCTATTAAAGAAAATCAATTCTTTAATACTTGGTAATGATAAGTTAAACTATACCGATAGTGCTATTGAGCTATACCAATATTTGAAAAATGATGAACAATTTGGGGATTTCATTAAAAAAGTTCCTTTGATCCAATTCAAAAAAGATTTCCCTACTTTTGAAAAAACTCTTGAGACAATCAAATCAAACGAAGAGTTAGTCAATGCTGACTTGAACGATATCATTACAACTAACTCTGAACTTCAAAAAAATCCAACCGACTCCTCTGATCTTCCTTCCAAAATGGAGGATGGAACCTCCTTTCGTCCAATGGAAGAATCAAAAGAAGTCGATCCTGTTTTCGATCAATGATTTTGCTTCTTCTCTCATGTACAATATATATATTTTGATGTATTTCTACCATGATAAACCACCATCTTCCCCGTATCTTTGTATCATAATTGTTGTTCCCGTATAAGTTATTATTAGAATCATGCGTGTCTAACTTCTTGACGGCCAACAGAAACCTACTTAAGCTCTATCTAGCCTCCAATGGCGAACTACAGACCAAAGCCAAGACCAACACCGCACCGTGATTACATTCTAAGCTTCAAGTATACCGTTCAGTTCCTACTTTAAAGCTTTTCAAGGGTTTAAACACGTATTTATCGCAGCCTCCTTCAAAAGAAAAATCACCTATTTCAAGCTGAGCACACACAAAAAAAAAAAAAAAAAAAAAAAAAAAACTTCAACGGGCTCAAACAACCATTTCAAAAGGTCTGATATTACTTTCTATTACTTTTCTAAGCTTAGTCGATAGTTAGACTAGACGTTCGCTTGAAACTCCAGATCAGAACACGGACCGCGGTATTCTTACCATTTTTCCAGATTCGAATTGTTAAGCTTGGCCTGATCTTTTATCTGGCAGACTTTTATCCCTGATTAGATTTTGAACTCAGCAGGGACATTTTTTCATAACATCGGATTAGTATGAAACTTTCCCTTATACTTTCGTTATCAACGATTATTTCGTTTACACAAGCAGTGTTTTTGGATACTAATAATGTTACTAATATCGAGCAAAACACCGCGTTGATTGCAAAAGGTTTACTTGATTATTATGAAGGAGAAAAATACGGGGGTACCATTGGTATGTTTAGTTGGCCATATTATTGGTGGGAAGCCGGGGGAGCCTGGGGGTCCCTTATTGATTACACTTACTATATGAAAAATGATACTTTAGTGCCTTTGATTAAACAGGCATTAGAATATCAAGTTGGTGATGATTATAATTATATTCCTTTAAATCAATCCACTACCGAAGGGAATGATGATCAAGGTTTCTGGGGGATTGCCGTGATGGCTGCAGCAGAAAAGAATTTCTCGAATCCTGAAAATCCGAAAAAGGCATGGTTATCATTAGCTCAAGCAGTTTTCAATACCATGACTGCTAGATGGGATCATAAGGAATGTGATGGTGGTCTTAGATGGCAAATTTTCCAGTGGAACTCGGGTTATGACTATAAGAATTCCGTTTCAAATGGCTGTTTATTCAATATTGCTGCTCGTTTAGCTCGTTATACTAGTAATGATTCCTACGTTGAATGGGCAGAAAAAGTTTGGGATTGGATGTATGGAATTGGACTTCTTTCTGAAGGTGATTGGTGGTTTGTTTATGATGGGGTCAAAGTTGATAATAACTGTAGTAAAGTCACCAAATACCAATGGTCTTACAATCAAGGTTTATTATTATCTGGTTGTGCCTTCTTGTACAATTATACTGAAGATGTCTTATGGTTGAACCGTTCACTCAACTTGTTAAACGGGGCTCAAGTTTTCTTTGCTAATAACTCCGTCATGTATGAAGCTGCCTGTCAAAATTCAAATAATTGTAATCAAGATCAACGTTCTTTTAAAGCGTTTTTCTCAAGATTCTTGGGTTTAACTTCTGTTTTAATTCCTCAAACCTATGATATCATCCACTCATGGTTAGTTGATTCCGCAAATGCTGCTGCCTCCTCTTGTTCCGGTGGGCTGGACGGCCATACCTGTGGTTTGTCCTGGACAAATGGTTCTTGGGATGGTTACTATGGTTTAGGTGAACAAATGTGCGCTTTGGAGGTTATGACCAACTTGAGAGTCCGTGATGTCGATCCTCCTTACACTGCTAACACCGGTGGTTCTTCTATTGGTGATCCTGCTTCCGGTTATTCTACTACTGCCGTCGATGCAACTCCTTTATCGCTAGATGCTGGTGACCGTGCTGGTGCTGGTATCATCACCGCTATTCTCGGCTCGGCCTTGATTGGTACCGGTGTCTGGCTTGTGATATAAGACCTCTCTATCACAACTAAATATAAAAGTAGCTTATATAGTTTCATTAACGTACTGCAAAATATTGTCTGTAGACCCGTACATCCGTCACCCAAAGCAAAAAAAAAAGTCCGTGATTAAAAAAACAAAAAAAACTTTGGGTCAAGGGATAAGTTAAGCATCTAGTGCTATTTCTTCAATTTGATCCAAACAAATTGAATTCTATTAGTATATCGAGACTTGTATCAATTGAAGTACCAGTGAAGCGTCCAAGTCTTTAGTCTTATTAATTTGTGCTGCTTTTACAATTGTGAAGGAAAGATTCACACGACATATCTTATCGCGATCATCCATATCTCCAGATTATAAGTAGTGTTTTAAATTTGAAACATATTGTGGGTTGAAGATTAACAATACGATGTCAAAAATGAGTGCAGAAGACACCTTTACCTCCATTCAATGGGATAGGGGCGAAGAAAGCCAACATCCAGCGAACGAGCGTGCTCCTCCGGCAACAATCTCTGAAGGCGAAACTGACGATAACGATACTTCTTTGCCAGTCAATGATGTACAAGATGCTAACAGTGATGCTGATATAAACGTCAATAATGATGATGATGGTGAAGCTGATGAAATTGAAGATGGGAACCCCTTAGGGGTGGGAGATCTCGAAGATACTGAAGATAATAATGAAGATGAATATGCAGATGATGCCGATCCTTCCAATTCATTACTTATGACCAAAGGCCCATCCAATGATAGTGATCGAGCCAGTGATGACAAGGGTGATGCCGATGTAAATGGCCGAGACCATTCAGATAACGATCACCCCAACCAGGATGCCAGTATTAAATCATTACACTCTAATAATCTCGAATCCGCAGCCGATGATAAAGGTAATATCGATCTTTTGGGCTCTCCTGCAGCCGCCACTTCTGGCGGGTACGAAAGTGAGCTTGGAAGTACAGATGAACCAAATTTATTTTACAGTCACACAATTGATAGTTCAGTTACCTCCCCAATTCGTGATTTGGATAGCGCATCCAAGCCATTTATATCATATCAAATAACAACTACCACCAATCATCCCTCGGTAATAAAATTGAGTTCTATAAAACCAACAGAACCAAATAGTGCAGTGACTATAAAAGTTCGAAGAAGATATGGAGATTTCAGATTTTTGCATGATTGTTTGAGTAATGATTACCCTCAAATTCTCGTTCCTCCATTACCATCAAAGCTGAATTTCAAATATCTCACTGGTGATACTTTCAGTACTGCTTTTGTACATAAGAGATTACATTCTTTGGATAGATTTGTCAAATACATCACAAATCATTCAATTTTATCTCAACTGTCAATATTTCATTTATTTGTGAGTGATTCACCAGACTGGTCAACTTTTACTAAGAATTTGAAAATTTCAAAAAATAATACAAGCTCTATTCAGGAAGAGAATATTGAATCATCAGGTTTTACAAGTTCTGTTGTTAACAAAGTTGTGAATGAAGATTTATTGACTGAAACTGTAATGAACTTTTTAACCCCTGCAAAGCATAAGCGGGAAACAAATAAAGATATTTTGGAAATTAGTGACAAATTAAAGAAATTGTATGAAAATCTTCTCAAGCTAGATAAAATATTCACTAAGTTGAATAAGAAGAACCATGATTTAAGTCAAGATTACGAACAATTTGCTAACCAGATAAGTAAACTATCAATTATTCAGAGTAAAGGACAGGAAACAGGATTAGGGACTAACTCGGACGAAGTTAATGGTGATGCTACTGAATCTTCAAAAGACCAACAACAATTCACCGATAATTTCAAAGTCTTTGCTCAATCTTTATCATACTTTTCAAACAATTGGGCAAGCTTACATAAGTATATCGATGAATCATTTCTAGTCTCTTTGAAAGATTGTTCCAAGTACATCATTAGCTTGACTAATTTAATTGAATTGCAGCACAATAAAAAAATTGATTTACAAGTTTTACAAGACTACCTTAACAAATCAAGAGGGGAATTAGCTAGTTTTGGAGGTCGCCATGCGACTGGCAATGCACCTCCTCCCAGTGGTGTATTGAATGGGAACAAGCCCAGTGGCATTGTGAATAATACAACTCAATTGATCAAAGATACCATTTCAACTTCGGCTACCCCCCATATTGCTTCTTCGAATACCGATGGTAAGCTTGAAAAACTACAAAACAAAATCGAACAGTTAGAAAATGAAATCAAACTTCAAACTGACTTGGTTCAAAGCTTAACCAATAAAATCATCAATGAAGAATATCCTAACTGGGATAAATTCAACAAAAACGAATTGAAACAAAACATGGTTGGGTTATGCAACGAAGAGATCAAGTTTTACAAAGGCTTGGTTGATAATTGGTCTGATGTAGAAGTCAAACTAATGTCGAGGTTAGAAGAACTCAAGTGATCATGCAAGTAGGGTTCCATCTTCTATAAAAAATTTACCTTCGTCTTCCTTTTGCATTCTTCAATTCTTCTAAATATATATTAGACCGTATGTCCTTCTTATAGTAACCTACTCCTTCTGTTATAGTAGCCTTGTTGTAGTCTTGCAAAAATCATCATACAAAAGTGAAAAAAAAAAAACACTAAGAAAATTAAAGTCGTGTCCGAAATCCTCCCGCAGATTCCCTTTGTTAAATAAAGTACAGCTAATATAGAGAATGATGAAGTCTGGTAGCTTCATTATTTCAATTCGACAAGACTCTTACGAATAGTTGTTTGAAGATAGTAGAGCTTTTTCTGGTTGAATATTGCAAATCTTGTCGTACTCATTGAGTGATATTGAAGAGTCCTAGATTCACTAACTTATACCCTTGTTAATTTTTCAACGGACAGATCTGACAATTGAACAAGATAAGATCCAGAAGGTGGTTTCAGATATTCTATTGAGCAATTGGATTACAGAATGAATTGGTTGGCTGTTCTATTCTTGTTATGCACTAGTGTGCTAGCAAATAAGGTTCTATTTGATGAAACTATGAACTCTCAAGTTTGTGGTGGGATGTACGCTAAGCACGATTGGGGTGGAAGTTTAAAACCTCATATAGGCCTCAGGTTAAATCAGTTTGGCAAAGATCACTATGATTCCAACAATAAGGATGCTCAAGGTAGTGAAGACGTGCTGGTCAGTTATGTTATATTCGAATATAAGGATATTGATAACTTAGGTGCTGATGTTGGAGGCGGTCGTAAGAAATATATTTGTGATAGTTACGCCATTGATACTTTGAAGATTTGTGATAAAAAGCAAGAAGGAAATTTCATCATTAATGCAGATGTTACTAATTCTACGATAATGACTTCTCATATAAATAAATTAGGTCCAGTTAATCTCGACTATTCAGTCAACAAGACCGGATACTATTGTGTTTCCACTTTTAATAAGAATAAAGCAATGAAGTATAAAGGTGTTGTCAATTTCCAAAATGCTTTTGGTCAATTAAGTGCAAGTGAAATTCCGAAATTGCCTGCCTATGGTATTTTAACTTTATGCTATGCTATTGCCCTTGCATTATATGGCTTCCAATTCTTTAAGAAAAGAAATGAACATCAAATTTTACCTTTGCAAAGGTATTTATTAGCCATGTTAGGATTTTTGACTTTTGATACATTAGTTGTGTGGTCTTATTTTGATTTAGTCAATAGAACTAAAAACCCACTGTCTGGATTCGTTACCTTTTATATGGTTTTCCTTTCTATGTTGAATGCTGGTAAAATCACTTTTTGCTTTTTCCTTTTACTTTGTATAGCATTGGGTTATGGTGTCGTCGTTTTGAAACTTAGTAAGAAAATTATGTTTAGATGTAAAATTTTGGCTGGGGTTCACTTTCTTGCTTCCTTCTTTTACTTACTTGCAACTTATTATAGCTCTAATAATAGTGTTGTAACCTCTAATTCAAATGCTGAGGATGATCCAGAATTTAATGAAATAAAGGGATTAATTCCTTTGATTCCAATTTCAATCACTTTGACTATTTATTACGTTGCCACTTTGGTTTCTATTAAAAAGACAACTGCAAATTTACATAAGCAACGTCAAATCATCAAGTTACAACTTTATGAAAACTTATTTAGAATAATATTCCTTTCTGTTCTCCTAACTTTCGGTGGGTTGATTTTATCATCTTTCATTTATTTAAGTATGAGTAGCACTCAAATGATCGAAGAACACTGGAAAGGATCTTATTTTATTTTTGAATTTTGGCCAAGTGTTGTATTTTTTGCGGTCTTCATGGGAGTTTCTTGGTTATGGAGACCAACAGAAACCAGTTATATGTTGGCAATTTCTCAACAAGTTGCAACTGATGATAATATTGATGAAAATGGAACTCAAAACGCTGGTCAAGGATACCATGAAGGTCATGAGTTTGAATTGGATGATTTATCATTATTGAGTCACAGTGATAATGATTTAGAAAATGGTAGAAATAATAATGATGATGATAGCTTTGAATTGGGTCACAATTCAAGTAATACCACCCGTAATGATGCTCCTCCTAAATACGAGGAAACTGATCTGCACAAAAAGTCAACTTCTCATGAATCAGATTTACAACCAACTGGTAGTAATACATTATTTGAACTAGGTGATGATGATAATGATCCTAACAAAAGCGATGATCGCTTAAGAGAATCTAAATAAAGAAGAATAGATTTAAGATAAAGTTGTATACGTATGTACTTTAATAAAAATTCTAAGTAATAACTATGATTAGTAAATGATTTTGTTTGATTATTTATTCAAATATTTTAAAGATTATATATATCTATAAGTTTAATAAACTACATCATAATCCAGCCCAAACTTGTCCACCACTTTCATGAACTTGTTTGCCCAATTGTTCGACTTTAGCATCCCAATCAACCAAGTGGCTGTATAAGGCTTTAACTTGATCTAAGTTCAAAATTCTTGGTTGTAACCAAGTTACCACTAATATTTCATCAATTTGGTTGATATAGCCTTTGATTAAATTAAGTGAAAAACATTTTATTATAAGATGTTCAACGTCATTCCCAGGAGTACCAGTGAAATCACTGATTTCCTTAAACGACAATCTTTTGTTGGTTGTGGATTTTAATGAGATTAACTCTAATAATGAAGTAATAATAATTTTTTGTTGTAAGAAAAATTGGAATTTAACTAAGAATGGTGATTTTGGAATACCAACTTTAAGCCAGTGATTGAAATCGTTCAATTTACCAGCATTAAGAGATTGGATTAAATTGAATAGCCAAAAGTACGGAGAGCTTTCACTTTTAATGACGTTCAAAACATCATGTAAAATTAATTCACCAAAGTTATAAATCTTGTCACCCAATAAGGCAGCAATACATAAATCATAACATAAACTTATTTTTTCTTCATTAGTTAAAGGAGTTGGAGTATTTTCAATTGATGATAAATATAATAAACCATTTGAGTAAAATTGATTATAGTTTTCATCAATTTTATATAATTGACATTTTGTTAAGTAAAATGCTGCATTTATCTTGGAATTGAACACTTGAGAGTCAGATGATGAATCATCAAATTTACTTTCAACCAGTTCTAAGATTTCTTCTGACTTAACTTTATTACCCAACAATAAGTAGAAGCGTGATATTTGTAAATCAACATAAACAATTGATTCTTCTTTATTTAACAAAGCCTTTAATTCGTCATCATCAGTGGCGGCCTTCTTCAAGGATGGGGTAGCTTGGCTTATGAATTGGTCTTTCAATTGAATCAATTTTTCCAAAGCAGCCTCTTGATCTCTTTTATCGTCATTTGGGAAACTAGCTAATAAGAAGTCAACAACTTTGATTGGGTTCAATTTTTGTTGAAATTGACTGACAAAAGAATCATAAATCTTAATTCTTAAATTATTGGATTTAGAATCTGGTAAAGAATAGAAATCATCTAAAGCCAAAGTTAATTGGTGCCATAATTTACGTTCATAGAAATCTTCAAATTGATAGAATATATTTATCAAGTCTCCTGACTCAACTTCCAGTCTCAAGCTTGCTAACACGGTGGAAACATCACCATCTAACTCCATTGCAGACATCTTCAACGATTGATATGTATTGGAAATAACTAATATCTGTGAAGTCAACTTCTTTCAACTGTAGACTTTAACATTGGAGTTTCTCAAAGAATCTCTTGCCACCTCGATTTCTGATAAAACATCCGTACATATATAAGTTTTCCATTACAAATAGAATACCGATTACAATCTAAGACATAATTCAGGATCATAGATACATAATAGTTACTGCATTCAGGAAGACACTATACTCACAAGAATGCATTACTAAAGTCGATAAAACTAGCAGATACAATGTCCCTGAAAAAAATATATAAAAAAAAAAAAAAATAAAAAAATGTTAAACCAATGCAAATGAAAACAATCTTTGAAACTCCAATTCTATAAGGAGAGTTCATAAACAGGCGAAGAAGGCAGTTCCTATCATAACCGGCATCAGGAGATCAGCCTTGAGCAAGTGAATAATTGAGGGGAAGAGACTTAATTATCAATAAATGCTTTCAAGTCATTCCAATTAGCCAAGTTTTCACTAAATAAATCTTTACCAGATCTGATGAATTCCAACATTATAGTTAGCCATTTCTTTTCCATGCTTGTAGAAAAGGACGAGAATGTAGATTTCAAATGATCAGTCAAGTCGATCATATCTTTATTGACCAAATTGATTAATTGATCTAATTTCGTTAATTCTTTTTCAATTTGGTGAATCTTATACAGGAATTGATTTGAAAGATCATTGGGAGGGAGATCAGCTAAAGGATCTGGTTTTGGAATTGGTTTTTGTGGAGACGAAGTTGGAGAAGTATAATTATTATAAGTATCCTTAGATTGTAGTTGATTATTTTGATGAGAATTATATTGTTGGAAAGTATCATCATCAGGTAAGATGAAAGAAGATTTATTACCACCAAACAAACCATACCAAGATTTTTTAGAGTTTAGAGAACGACTATTTGTAGATAACTTCTTCTGTTTTAATTCAATTCTTTTGATAGCATCATTAATACTTGGACTATTTATATTTAAATTTTTTAAGTCATTTAATTTAATATGATTTTGATAATTATTATTGAAAGTCATTAAGTCTTGAATTTTATTAAATTTCAATTTGAATAATAATTTAAATTGAATTAATTTAAATTTATAAAATTTAATTAATTGTAATGCAGTTGAATAATATTGGATTAATTGATTAATTGGTTCTTGCCAATTTGGTATTAAATTTGAAATAACAAAACTTTCAAAATTTAAGAAATTCAAATCAATTGTTGAGCCAAATTTTTCAATCAATGAACTTAATTGATTATTAAAGTTTGAATGATTATTTAAATCTGATAATTCATGAATCTGTAATGAAAAATTATTTAAATTACCACCCAATTCAATTAAATTATTAATGACTGATTTATAATTTTTAATTGATTTATTATTTAATTTATTTAATTCATTTAAAATTTTAATGTTTTGATGGAAAATAATCTCATAAGAAATTAATTCAATTGGGATATCTTTAAAGCTAATAAATTCATTATTTGTATTTGAAATTGAAGAATTATTTAAAATTTTTAAATTGTCATCTTCTTCTTTAATTTTGAATAAATTAATTTGATCATTTAGTTTATGTAAATCATCATTAATTTTTTTCAACGAATGAAGATTATCAATTTGGGAATTGAATTCAAATCCATTAACAATTGGTAATAAAGAATATAAACCATTTTGATCGGTTGGGTTTACTGGATTAGCCAATAATAGATTATTTGGTAATAAGCTTAAAGGAGGTTCATTAATAGCATTATTCCAACATAATTCATAATTTGGATCCAAAAATTTATGTAGAAGAGGGCAATCTTTTAAAATTGGATTTGAATTAAAGATTAAATCAATTAAAAAAACCTTGAAATTTCTTTTTCTAGTTTCAATAATAGTTGATTCTTTGGAATTATTAATTGAATTAATTAAATAATTAAAAATTGTATGTTTTTCAGGTATTGGGGGTATTATTAAAGTTGGGAATAATTTCAATAAATTATCTCTGAAAGATTTAAATTCACTATATCGACGTTTAACGATGATTGAATTTGAAGAATCAATTGAAATTTCAATTGAATAAACTATAATTGAAGAATTCATTAATCGTTCACTTGATATAACGTCAATTGATAAATTATCATCATGTAAAAAATTTCTTATTTTATTTGATAACCCAAGGGAGTTATTAACTAAATCCATATTACGGTAATTTTTGGAACTAATTTGATCATCATATTCATCATTAATTATAGAATTATTAAAAGAATTATCTTTAGCATTACCATTTGATTTATTTTTACCGTCAGAAAGAAATGATTGATTCCCGTAAAAGGAAGGATTATTATCCTGTTCAATATCTTCGAATATATCTGAATTCATCGTCGTGTGATTATTGATTGTAAGAGTAAGGGGTAATACTAATTTTGAAAATAACAAAAATAATCAACGGAGGGCCTGGAAACAAAACGGGAACTACCCAAGATCAACTTATTCAAGAGATGAATGACTTCTTTCCAACAATGGATTGATTAAAGTTATTCAATAAGTCCGCAAATACTAATTCAAACAAACTGTTGTTATAGGTTAAGCGATGGTTGAATAGTAAATAAACAACCTCAATTAAGTAACTGCAAAGATGACGATCCACACTTACTTACCGATCTCAGATCTAAATATTATACCTTACCATTCAATTGATCTCCAAAGCTCATTTGAAGTGCAATGATTGTGTTGCTGTTGCTGTCGATGAAGTAGTTGGTATCTTATCAACTTGCCGCCCACCAAACTGAGGTTTGGTCAGCCGGTAGGGTTTTCCTGGTGCACGGGAGTTTATTCGGGCCCTCGAGTCACGTGAACAACAACAAAACCTCCGTAAACCACAAACTGTACGGATCTTCTTTTCATGCTTCCCGTTTCCCATTTTGTGGCCCTTTTTTTTGTGGAGGGTTGTCGGCATCACGTGACCGGATTAACTGTTTTTTTCGGATCTTTCGCCAAACTCCCACTCAAAACTCCGTAACGTCACTGTCTTACTTACCGTTACTACCTTAATGCGACTTAGTAATGCTTTCACCCAAGGTTATCCTCCTCACTGCAACTGGCCGGTCTCCACCAAGTGTCCACCCGTAGGCTGGCCACCCGAGAGTATATCCGCGTACCTCCGACAGACCTAGCAGTAGAAGAAACTAGCAGCACCCGTCGGGGTTGCTCAAAACGGAGCGGCCGAAGCGGTTTGCGCCGCGTACCACCGAGCGAAGCACCAGCCAAATCCGCCAGCGAAACCCAGCATCACCACCAAACCCCTGGTCATACGCCAGTGGCAGGCAACAGAAGGCAACAGAGGCAACAGATCTGACTGTTCCTCGAAGGCAAAGGTCATCTCGTCGTGCTCGAAGTTAAGCTCTAGAAAAACATATATCCGCACCAAGGCTTGATCACCGAATGTTTTTTTCGGGATTTTTTTTTTTTTTCTTTTTTCTCTTTGTTAATTACTAATTTTTATCGTTTGCTTAATAAAGCAGTCTTTTCGGTCGAGTTAGTTTGGACAGGTATTGAGTATTTCCAATAAGTTATTGCTAGTTACTTCTTAAATTATAGGTTTAGTCAGACAGCGAGTGCCGGAGAGGAAAAGGATTGAATTTCGACGGGTATTTGTCTTTTTGTTTGAATCATTGGTGAATTTCTCCAGGTTTTTTTTTTTTTCTTTCTTTCTTTGCAAATTGTCTATTGCAAAATGACTCCATCTTGGGATAATATCAAAACTGCGTTGAAGCAAGTGAATGGGAGTGGGATGAACCAAATGAACGGGGACGGGAAGGAGGTTGCGGTACGATCCAAGGATAATCTGGCTGATCTTACTGATAACGATGAGCAAAATTTAAGTTTTTACTCTTCTACTGTTACCAGCAATACCACGAGTGCCATGACCCCGACCACTGTTATCGAGGAAAACTGTGCTAAGAAACCACCCCGGAAACGTCAACGGTTGACGCTTGTTTGTGATAATTGTAAAAAAAGGAAAATCCGTTGTGATAAGCAATTACCTTGCAGTTCCTGTATCAGATCCAATTTACATGAAGCATGCCATTATTCCAATTGGTCCATTGGGAATAAGCATTCTATTGAACTCAATAATGAAAACACTTTTGATGTTGAACAAGCAAAAGTAGAAATCGATTATCTTAAGGAAAAAATCAAGTATCTAGAAGACCTTAAAGCCAAACAAAATGAATTGTCGAGTTTTGATAATTCGTCTACTTCATCGAGGAATTCTATATCGTCGTTTCATGTATCCACTGCATTACCTTCAGTAAATGTTCCCCCTACAGTGCTTCCACCTATAAATTTGAAACAAGAGGATACTAAGCATAAAATGAACTATTACGATGACTTATCTTGTGATTTCATTCTAGATAAAATAACGTCTTCGAATTGTAGTCCGAATTCAGTGGTTGGGGTCAACCCAGTGGCCAATACTTCAGAGACCATCAATTTTTATGAAAACTATTCAACCATTCACTCTTCTACTCCAATTAGAAGAGTCAATTATGGTCCTATTTCTTGGTCTTCGATGATGAAACGCGACGATGGCCTCAATATGCTATGGGAATACATGATTACGTATAAAATGGGATGCTTAAAAGAATCCGATATTAAGAAGAAGACTCATGACTCAAATCATGCCATTGACGATGAAATTGAAGACCGGTATAACGATTTGATAAAAAATTGGAATAAAAGATCAAAAGAAAATTCTGATTTAATGGATATGAAGCATTTAAAACAAAAAATTTTAAACCACTTACCGCCTAGAAGAGTTACTTGGTGTTTGATAAACCGATTCTTCAGGTATGTTTATCCATTTGCTCCGTTTCTTGACCAACAAAATTTTGAAGATTCAATGACAAACATTCTCGGAGGAAAACCTCCTGATGATACCCCTGTTGATGAAAAAATCAAAGATTTGAAAATCAACAGTAAAGAAGAATTCGCCAAACTTGGTTTATTATTTGTGATTCATCGATTCTCTTTTCTTTCAATGTTCACCAATAACGAACAAGAGAATATGGGATTACTAAGTTCGGTTTTCAATGAAGTAGGATACCCCGATATTCAATGCTCTAAAGCTTGTGTGGAAAATTTTGGTTATTTAATTGAAAATCCGATTTCAGTAGAAGTTATTGAATTAGCAAGATATTGTCTTCATTTATTCCCCTTAAATGCAGCTTATTCTTTACCAGCTTTGCAATTAATGTTTTATCTTCGAGTTTATAATAGATTTGCCCCGGAAGATGGCGATGGTGCCGATGGCGGTGATGCTCAAATGTCTAATGCAGTTATTGTTCAAATGGCTTATCATTCTGGTCTTAATCGGGAACCTTCAAAATATTCAGAAGATAACGATGAAGATGCAAAATTAAACCACATTAAAAGAAAAACTTGGTATTTTATAGTATTTGCTGAGTTATATCATAGTTACACATTTGGTAATCCATCAAGTCTTTCATCCATATCTTATGATACTAAAATTCCATTTGTTAATTCAAAAAATTCAAGTATTCCAAACGTTGAAGTTGAAGAGAAAGTTGTTTCAAATTTACAAACTTTCCTCAAATTTAAAGAACCAATTGATAAAGTATTAAAACAAATTTTGAATATTGATGGTAAAGTTAAATTAATCGAAGTTAGTGAAAATTTAAGTGATTTAGAAACCTTATTTTTCGGTCATTATTTAAGTATTGAAAATTTATTAGAAAAATCAAAAAATCAAATTCAAGTTGAACAAGTAATTGATAAAACATTTGCCGATCAAAATCCTCAAATTGGATTTGACTTATCCCAAAAAATTGTTACTGATGATTGCATGAAAATTCACGATACTAAATTTTATTTATCAATGTCATCATTTTTCATTTCGATTTATTTCCATTTATATTTATTTTACATAAATAAGAATCATAATTTATCCTTTTTCTATTTAAAGAAAAGTTTTATATTTTTATTAGAAGTTGTTCCATTTTACTCAAGAATAGTTGAATCTTCTGATTTGGTTTGTGATTTCATATTGAATCCAACCCTTGAAATGACAATTCATAAGGCAAATCAAATAGTCATGTCCTTCATAATTAAATTAGGATTTGTTATTTATGAAATGAAAAAAATTAGTCAAGAACTGAAAGAAGGTAAAAATTCAAACTTCTACCAATATCTTAACACCGTTGAAAATTTTAGAAATTCATTAATTAAAATTTCAAATTATTCAATTTACCAAATTCTGAAATTAAGCAATAGGTACTACTATGCTTGGAGAATTACAAAAGCTCATGATTTGGTTTTGAAAACAATTACAAGCATTCAATTCTACAAAGATAATTATCATCACCCAAAACTGAATTTTTTGAAAAAACCAAAATATTCAAAAAATCATTTAAAAGAATTACATTCATTAGTGCTTGATGCTATCGATAGAACTATTAACGAAACAAATAATCGTTGTTCCGAAGTTTATGTTAGTAATGCAGAAATTGATGCAAAATGGATGCAATCTCGTGGGTTGACCGACGATTTCGAATCAAATAAAAACTTGAGTGTCTTCAATATCTTTAATGATGATTTATGATCCACCCTCTTCATTTCTCCAATGTATTATTATCTCTATACACCCTTTCTCAGTTTTCTGCATTCCGCCCCACGCCTTATATTATTTTAATACCTTTTATATCCTTTTCTAGTGAAAACACCTTGTCCTTGTAGGCCTACATTATTCCCCAAACGTAAAAACACCCTCAGTCCCCGTTCCAGCATACCAGTAACTACCCCTGGCCCTCATCTGATCTCCCTGCCAGGACATGTGAATCGTTGATAGCCCTGAAATACTTATAAAATTCATTCCATCGTAGTTTTGCTCTCGTTTAAAATTTGAACAAAGTGAAAAGAAAAAAGAAAATTTTAATAAAGCCCTTTCTTCATATCCTTGTCTTACCTTACTGAAGTACTACTTCTTATCCTTCCACTCGCTATTTGAACCATCTCAACCAGCCTCTCGTTTCTTGGAGTTGCACGTTGTCAGGTCTCACTAATTATCTGTTTTTCTTTTTCCGTTGGGTATTTTTAGACTGAAGATTTCAGTTCATTACCAATCACAGTTAATTTTGATAACCATCTCAAGAGGATTGCTATTCAAGATGTATAAGCATACGAAGAAGATCGTGGTGGTGTGCTTGTTGATAACGGTGATCAACATCATATATTCATGCACCATAGATTATTCGCTATACGTGAGCTCACTAAAGAATGATTATTTCAGTAAGCTATCACCGACTTCTAAGATCAAAGAGATAACTCCGATATCGTTGATTGGGTACCATCATGATGTTCATAATGACTTGATGATTATTCAGAAACAACCAGATCCAAATAATGAATTTAACGATGAGATTGCGTCTCATTTTTGGCAGTTTATGAAATCGGAATATGTTAACGATAATAACGCTAATAAATTTGATATTAGATTGATTGATGGGTACAATTATGAAAAGGACTTGATTGAAATACATTCGAATGACTTGAGACTAAATGTGTCCCATTTTGAAATGATGGAATCGGAAAATTTATTAGCGAATTACTTGGTTGATTTTTTCAAGAATTTATGGACTATATTTGAAAAAACGGATCCCAAGATCCCTGGTATTAATAATGGTGATCATTATTCAGAAAGTAAAAAGAATAATAAGTATTCAAACAACGATGGTAAAATGCCAGTTTATGGCGGTCATTTGAGAGAAAATTATTTGGATGAAGCAATTCGTACTAAAGAAATGTTGGCTAGTTATATTCAACTTTCTGAACATGAAATTAACTCATTAGCTAATTCCCATCAATCTTTTATTGATCAAATGCCCCAAGATTTCCCTAAAGAAATTTACGATTATGGTAAACCTCATCATTTTATGCAAGGTGATGGGATTGTTTATTTAGGTGGAGGAAAATATAATCAATTAGCACTCACTTCAATAAGAACTTTGAGAAATACCGGTTCTAAGTTACCAGTTGAAATTATTATTCCTAAAAGGAGCGATTATGATATCGATTTATGTTCCAAAATCTTACCAAAATTTAATGCTAAATGTAAAATTTTAACTGATTATTTACCAAAGCATTTTGGTGATAAGATTAGTGGGTTCCAATTGAAAAACATTGCCTTGTTGATTTCTTCTTTCGAACGTATCTTATACCTTGATGCGGATAATTTGCCAATCAAAAACCCAGATATTCTTTTCATTAATAAACCTTTTGCAAATAAACATTTGGTTGTTTGGCCGGATTTATGGAGAAGATCTACATCTCCGTTATATTATGATATTGCTAAAATTAACGTTGATACCACTTCTAGAGTTCGTAATAGTTATCCTGCAAATGATGATAGAGGTTTCAAACCAGATGAAATTTCAATGCATGATTGTGATGGTGCCATTCCCGAAGCTTCAAGTGAAACCGGTCAAGTTTTGATTGATAAAAAAGTACATTTCAAAACATTAATCTTATCAATGTATTATAATTATTATGGTCCTGATTACTATTATCCTTTGTTCAGTCAAGGTGCTGCTGGTGAAGGTGACAAAGAAACGTTTATTGCTGCTGCTCATAAATTAAAACTTCCTTATTATCAAGTTAAAGAATTCAATAGAGAATTTGGTCCATTCAGAGGTGATACTGGTAAGCACGAAGTTTTCGGCATGGCCCAGTATGATCCAATCATTGATTATATTCAAGCTAATGAAGACGTTGAATCTAAACCAGAAGATGGTAAAACTGCAGGTGATTACTATAATGAACCTCCAACTGTGTATGCTAAAAACGCCGAAGATAAAGGTAACTCTAACTATAAATACCATTATTTCAAATCTTCAAACTTATTCTTTTTACATGCTAATTGGCCAAAATTCGATTTAGTTGAAATGTTCTTACGTAACTCATACGGTAGAGGTCCAAAAGGTGAACATGATAAAAGAAGAAGACTTTACAGTTACGAAATCCTCGATGAATTAAAAGGCTATGATTTCGAATTGGAAGTGATGTCAAATCTCGATTGGTGTTTCTGTAAATTATCAAATATTCATTTAAGTGGTGTACCTGAACCTGATTCTGATGAAAGAAACAAAATATGTCAAGAAATTACTCAACACATTGAGTTCTTGAAACAGGATAGACACGATTAGTAGTCTCCCTTGGCTTTGATAGACCCTGTTGCCTCGCCTTATTTGCATTCTTTACTTTTCCATTCTTTCCGGTTGTTTTCGAGAATTAATCCCTCTAATTCTACCCAACACCATTCTGCATATCTTTTGTTTCTTTATTTCCCTCCATTTGCTCTTGTTCGTTTTTTTTTTTTGTATAATTATTTAAATTTCATAAAACTATTCTTATTGTAAGCTTTCAAAAGGTACTAAATTTGCAATATAAAAAAAAAAACTCCTGCGAGAAAGTACAACGCAGTGAAAAAACAACGAAATACCAGAACCACGTTATAACTTTCAAATATACAACCAATTGACTTGTTTAAGCTTATAAAATGTCTTACGACGATAGATACGATGCATCTCTTGATTTATTGAGACGTTTGGATCCCAAAGATATCTCCAAGAACTTGAATGATATATGTACTTTGATTCAAAACGATTCCCAAGCAGAAGCCGGTGAGAATGAAGATTTGACTCAAGATTTGTTATCATCGGTTGATATACCATTGAAGGTTGCCAAATGTAAAGAGTCCGGAAAGGACTACTTGTGTTGTGATTATAACAGAGACGGAGACTCGTACAGATCTCCATGGTCTAATAAGTATTATCCAACTGTTACAACCGACGAAGCACCTCCTTATCCTTCCAATATTTTAAGACAATTAGAACTGAAGGCAAACGAAAGTTTTGACATCTACCGTGATTTATACTATGATGGTGCTGGTGCATCATCTGTTTACTTATGGGACACTGCTGAAGAAGAAACTGAAGAAGAAGATTCATTATCTGCTGGTTTTGCTGGAGTTGTTTTATTCAAAAAGGAAACAGAGGACAACTCTGGAAAGTGGGATTCCATTCATGTTTTTGAAGTGATACCTGAAGGAACTACATCTGCAACTTATAAGCTAACCTCTTCCGTTATTCTTGATTTACAAAATTCCTCAAAGGGATCATTATCGTTATCGGGTAATTTAACTAGACAAATTGAATCATCACAGCATTTATCTTTAGATGGAGGGGTTAATTTGGAAACGGCTCACTTAATCAATTTAGGTACTTTGATTGAAAAATCGGAATCAAATGTTAGAAATTTACTTCAGGAAGTTTATTTTGATAAATTGAAAAATATCATGTTGAGGGATTTGAGGTCTGTTGGTGATCTCAATAGTCAACAATTGGATAAATCCAAACAATCTGAATTAATCAAAGGTTTGCAAGGTTTGTAGTTCATTTTCGGTTCTTTTACATCTAATGTTCTTTATTTTCTTTTTATTTGCGCTTCATTTATATCGTTACTGCAACAAGTAATAAAATGTTATATACATTCGGCTTTATAAATCTACTTAGTAATATCTAAAACCCAATAACAAATTCCAAAGAATCCCTGTAAACAAAAGTAAAACCAAAAAAAAAATAAGAAAAGAAAAAAAAATAGAAAAGAAACCAAAAATATGACAGGACAGTTACCGTCTTTTAAGCAGTTCAGATCTGCGCAACAGAGTGTACATAGTAAGATCAACTTCCTCGTCATCGTCATCATTATTATTATTATCATTATTGTTAGCGTAGTCACTGTTATCATACGGTGCCTTTATTGTTGATTTTGTATCAGGAGATGTTTCATCCAAGCTAATTGTAGACCCAGTCTCTAAATTATACATTGGCTCAGTTCGAATATTTGGTCCGGTCAGTTCATTAGATGTTTGATTACTTGATTCTTCGTCTTCCCCTAAAGAAGATAGAACGTTTGATTTAACATCGTTAACAAAGGACCAGATCGAAGAGCTAACAGATTGCAACATATCCTCTGAAGTTCTATTTCGTGATTTTGACTTAATTGTTTCTGCTAGTATTGGATCAGAAGCTGGAGGAAAATATTGATCTAGATCAATATTTGATTTACTTCGATTATCAGATTTGCTTTTCAAAGGTGAGGGAATCGAGCTTGCACTAGCACTTGTACTGGATAATGAATCCTCTGAATGTCTTTTTCTACCATCTGTGGAAGTGCTACTTAATGAGAGTTTTCTTGAATGAAATGGTTGTGCTTGAGGATGTGGATGAGCACTAGTATTAGAATGAGTATAATCATGGTTCTGATTTTTATTGTTGAAGTACTGTTGGGAATTAGGACTCGGGATTAAAGATTTTTCAAATTCCTGAGTGAGTATGTTGTCGAATTGTTGAATGAGATTTAAAGGTTTTGATAAATTAGACCATAAGGCAGACTTATGTTTACTTTCTGAGTCCTGTTTGGAGATTGGATCAAGTGGGATATTATCGTTAGTGCTAGTATTTACCACGGCATTTGGAGATGTAGATGATAGAGTTCTTCTTCTAGGGCCAATCTTAGTACTTGCAATAGCTTCATCTCTAGGGTTACTATTCTGCCTAACCCCTCTGCCATTAGCAGTTAGGTTTTGGCCGCTTAATTCTCTGTACAAAGACTTCTGAATGACCTCTCTTAATCTATGGAGTTCCTTTTCATTTCTGTTCAATTTATTATTCAAATTATTAATATTATCTCTTATTTCCACTACTGACATTTCTTTTAAAGCAAGTAACCTTAGTTGATCATCAATTTCAAGAGTTTGTAAATGTTCGCTCAGAGGCAAAGGCACATCAAACTTGAGTTCTTCGGTCGCTGATGGGATTGGGGAGTTAGGCACTGTAATCAGAGGCGAATTCTCTGGAAGCTGAGGCAATGACTGTTGACTTGGGACTTGGGTATTGGAAAGTATCGAACTACTTCTCTTGTGGCCGTTTGCATTGGAGGGACTTGGATGCGATGAGATGGGCGACACCGCTAGATTAAAATTGATCCCCTTGGTTTTTGATCTCAAAGAACTCGATCGTGTGATTGGGGCCGACCTTGGCTTGGATGCTGAGGATGTCCGGGAATGGTTGAATTGCTTTGCCGGTGATGGCGTGGTGATTTCGGCCTGAGGAAGCAATGGGCTGCTGTTAACTGGGGATGATGATCCCGTCATCATTGTTGATTTTAACTCCTCGACACCTGTAAATGGGAACGCTAGTCAGAGACCTAATAAAGATACTTGAAAGATAATAAAAGCAAACCGTACCTGAATCTTTCGGTGTGACTCCAATTATAGCACTCGTTCCGATGTTTTGATCTGCTCAGGACAGTTGTCTGTTTGTTTGGTATTGTATTGTTTATACACTGTTTATCGAAGACTGTTTTACGTCTTTATGTAGTTGTCGTTTTTTTTTTTTTTTTTTGGTTTTTTTTGTTTTTTTGATTTTGTAAAAACGCGCGAAATGTTATGATAATAAGGAAATACAGTAACAATCGTCTCACCTGGAAGATAGCACTACTTGATACCCTAAACAGTTGGTAGACAATTGAGTGGATCAGTATATGTATGGCGGTATAGTGTGAGTTTTGAGATGATTGAAAGACCCCCAATATTGGCCAATATCGACCCATCGGTTTTGAAATGGAGTAAATGGATCATTATCTTGCTTATTGCCAGAGCACCAAGGCCTGTTTCATGGGCTAACTTTATTGCATTGAATCCATTGATAAGAAAGTTGTTGCAAAGGGTTGTTAAGACCTATAGGAAAGATTTTGAACTGGCTACGGTGAAACGGAGACTTTCGAAACTATCTAATTTCATAACTAGTGTATTTCTACTATTTGCTAGTGCTGATAATGATAAGATTCCTAAAGATTACGGACTGATATACATTTGGATGAGTTACTACGGAGAGTTGAATCCTCCAAGTGCACTGAATATCTTGGTTTCGCCTCACATTTCACCGTTTCTTAAGGTTAATCATTACCGATCCAAATGGCTAACCAGGATTTATCGGAATAAAGAATATGTTATCTACCCGATGATATTTGCCCAGATACTTTCTAACTATTTAACTCCAACACGGTATAAGCTCAACCAGCGGTATTTGTCCAGCTCTATCAAAAAATGGCTTTTGAATCCGATATGGATTAACTATTCTCTAGGGGTTGGTTATCATAGTCTAGACTGGTTGGGACTTTTCAAGAGTTATTTATTCCACAATGTGTGTATATTCAGTTTTATTGCTTTAACAAATTTCAAAGCACGCTTCCTTGATCGTTATTATGAATTGAAACATAAGATTTATCCAATCAAAACTGAAACTTACTTTGGTATTATTAAGAATTATCTTTTGTATGCTTTCCATACAAGTAATTCTATCATCAACTTTATCTATTGCTCAAATCTACTTTCTATATTTTTCATTACTATATCCTCACCAATATTAGCATATTCAGCTAATCCAACATCTCCAGCAAACTTTTTTCAAAGGTTATACTTGACCCATTCAAAATTCTTCTTTAAATCTTACGTTAAGACTATTGGTGCGTTGGCAGCATTTATCACTTTATACATTAATTCAATGGATCTTTTGCCAGATACCGGATACCACTCAACAGCTTACGAAAATAGCCTAGAAGATAGTTTCCATAATGTGAGAGAATCGAAGAATGTTCGTAGAATATCCAAGAGTTTTTTCGATGCCTTAAATCTTTACCTTTTCAGATTAATTCTTCTATCCAAGTGGAGAATATTGAAAGAGAATCACCCTTGGTTCAAATTATTGACTCTCAAATCCTGGAATAGAATTGAGGCAATCGCAATGAGTTATGGAATTTGGAAAATAATGAACTTGAATGATTTTGTTCGTTGGAATAATATTCCAGAAAATTTCCGTGAATGTGCCAGATTACAAAATGAATCGTTAATTAAATTGGTCGATCGGATAATGTAATCTATAATCTTTACTAATGTTTCTAGTGACGTTCATAATACTACAAATTGTTCTTTTTGTTGATAGAAAATGTAAAAATTCTTTTTTTTTTGAAAGTTCTAATAATTACATAGAGAAGAAAGAAATAAAACACATTAAATTCGTGCCTATAATTGAAGAAATAAAGGATCAAGTTTCATTAATAACCACCGGCACCTGGAACATTCTCCTTACCTTTTAACTTAGTCAATAAGCCTTTGAATCTAGTTTTGTCTCTATTTTCATCAGCAGTTGGTTCACCAACTTCACCAACTAATTCATTAACTCTATCCCATAAAGTACCTCTTTTCAAAAATCCATCTCTTTTCTCTAAAAATTCTTCTTGCTCTTTCAAGACTTCTTTGGTGTGTTGTTCTCTCTTGTTATTGTAATTATCATAAAAATCATCAATAGTTTTTTGAGCTTTATCAACAATATCTTGTTTAGATTTAGCATTGGCTTGTTCTCTTTTCTCAATTTCCAATTCACGACGTTCCTTCCATTCTTTCAAATGTTCTGATTCTCCTTGAATCAAATGGTTATCGTTAGACCCATTAAATCCTTCATCAGCTGTTTCTGCTTCTGTTTCTGCTGCTGCTTGTTCTTGCCTTTCGGCCTCGGTTTCATCGACCTCTGGAAACTGTTCTTTGAAATCATTTATGTCATCGTCGTCACTACCGTTCAACACATCAGCATCTTGATCAGTCTTGAATTCTTCCCCTAATAGTTCTTTTTCACGGGACAAAAAATCAGAATCAAACTCTTTGCCTGGTTCAGTAGATGTTAAATCATTATCTATGGTTTCTAAAGCTGGATATTTATCAGACATCTTATCTCTTATATCGACTGTATTAGTTTCAATTACTCAATTGTACTGAAAAGTAACTATTAATATCAATGTTTGAGTTCCAGTTTTCTTTCGATTCTTTAAAGTGTGAACAAAAAATGCGTGTCAACTTTCAAAATCTTTTGCTACGTGCGACAATTTCTCAGTGCCAGACGACATTTCGTGACATATGTCGTTTTTTGCAATCATATAATTACATCAGTTGGGGATAGTTTAGAAATAAATAGATTAATATACAAAAGGGTCCTTAAGTAACGATTGACTTCTCGATGCTGTATACACGGACGGAGGAATCGACGCTTCCGACAGCTAAAATAAGCTTGTTGCCATTTTCATGGAGGTGAGGACTGAAGCTAAGTTTATTGATTCTTCCGGCTGGGGTAATGATGGTGTCAAATTGGTGATTAGAGACAAAGCCTTTGGATTCTTCTTCGAGATTGACTGAGTATAAGGATATAGAGCCACTTTCGGTACCCACAGCTATACTCAACTTATTTCCACTGAGTAATGATTCTTGGAAGCATGCAACAGAGGTGACTGGGTCGGCCACTTTCGAGGAAGCAATGAGTCTTGCTTCGGTTTGGTCTATTTGCCAAAGCTTGATTTGTTTGTCACGAGAACCGGTGACAAAGAATTGGCCGAATTTGTTTTGAGGTGCCCAAGAACAATCCCAGATAATTCTGGTATGGGCTTTTTCTTTGAGTTGAACTAGCTCAAAGCTTCCTTTTGCTTCATCGACAACTTTCCATAAAGTGAAGGATCTGTCTCTTGAAACTGCAATTAAGTATTGACCGTCTGGAGAGAATTCTAAACTGGTGATGGTCAAAGTATGGCCCTCTAATAATTGATCTAGTTGTTTATATTCATCTTCACTGTCGAATATTCTAACGACCGCGTGTTTTGCAGAATTGGATCTACAAGCTGAAGCTATCAAACGACCACTTGGACTAGTAGCGGTACAAGTGATCTCGTAACCATGGCCGTACAATTTTTCAATTTCGGGGAATAAAGTATATCTTTGTAAGTGGTCTTCCAAAGGAGGTCCATTCAAGGTAGCCAAGATATCGTCATCTGCGGTGGCTGCACTGACGTTGTTGGCTTCGTCTTCTTGTTGTTGCGAAACTTGACCATCTTCTATGTGAGCTTCATTGGCAGCCTTATTAGACAATCCCAAAACTGGTAAGGATGCAGATTCAGGTAATGCATCATCATTTGCTTGAATATCTATGTTACAGTGTTTTTTCAAAAGAGAACTTATAGAATTGGTTATTTCGAAAACTCTTAAAATTTTTTCATCACCACCAGAAACAAATTTTGTATTAGTTATATTATCCATACAAATCATATCATACCCATGGATTTGTGGTCTAGCAAATTCATGCCAAGTTTTAAAGTCTCTTCCGGCTACCCAAGGAGCAAATAATCTGGTGGTTTGATCCAAAGAAGTAGCTGTGAAGTAATCACCATTCTTTGACCAAACAACATCTGTGATTTCCCTTGTAGAACCAGTGACTGCTAAAGTTGATTCAAAAGTTTTGGCCTCTTCGTCTTTACTCTCATAGAGCCTGAACGAACCAGTTTTACCATTAGCGAGAATATATTGTTTTTGGTTATTATCCAAGAACCAAAGACATGACCAGAAACCACCACTAGCCCCTGTAGCAGTAGATGCACCTTTAATAGACATTTCACCAAGTCTATTCACACAACACCAAATCCCCGATTCGTCATCCATTTCCCAGATCATTAATGCAGTATCGGCACTTGATGATAATAATTGTAGTTTTTTGTTGGGTGAATCATTCAAATAGGAGGGATGCCATTGTAATCCAGTGACCCAATCGTCATGTCCCATTATAAGAGCCTCGAAACTGAATGCTGCTCTAGATGGTGTTGAAGCAGATTCATTGAATGTAAATTTATATTGTTTGTTGGATAAAAGGATTAATTTCAGCTCATCTTCATCTGAATCATCAATCATATCGTTTAATCGAAGTCTCCATAATCTTATATATCTATCTTGTGCACCACTAGCCAATATATAACTTTTATGTTTAGTATCTGCAACAAAACTTAAGCACTTAATCCAGTCTTCATGACCAGTCATTGCAGCTGCTTGATTGAAATGGGAGATTTGTGAGTTATTCGATGACAATTGAAATGAGTATATGAATAAATTGAATGTGGTCCCACCAACCGCTAAAAGGTAGTTCCCATTTTCGTCAATATCTTGTAGAGCCAAGGCTAATGGGTAAAAATTGAATCTTACTTGGAATTCGTGGATCAAATTGACATTTCCCGTTTCACTAAACCCCCATAATGCAATGAATCCATCAGCACTACCTGTAGCAAAGACTCTTTCATCTATAACACTGAGACAAGTAATCGAATCTTCATGATAGTTGATACTTTGATGAAGAGTAAATGAGCTTCCTTCATTCTTCCAGACGTTGATTTGACTATCTTCACCAACGGAAACAAAATACGGGGTTCCAGGAATAAATCTTATACCAGTGATTTCCTTAGTGTGTTGTTTCAAGGTAGAGTAAACACCTTTCTTATCTTTTGCAATTGGATCCCATAAGGCTATAGTGTTTGAAGCCCCAAATGCGACTAAACTCTCTGCTTGATTGTAATCAGCAACGTAAGCCTGTCTGTTGGCACCTATGAACACGGCCTCTTCTTCTATGAATTTGAAAACAGTCATGCTTATTACCTAAGGAGAACTTCAAAGCATCAGAAATCAAAAAATGAAAAAAAAAAATCGAAGACTTGAATTTAAAAAAAAATTTTTGAGAAACATCGCGAACGAACATTTGAAATCTTTCAACTAAGCAGCTTTGGAAAACACGATAAACAAGTATTTGGGGTCATTTACATCAGCAGGTTCAGTTGAATATATTGTATTCCATAATGGTATCAGCGTACGTATTAAGTTATTTGACATAGGTTTTGGTCAATTGCATGCTAACATTGAGAAATAGCCTTGTTCTCGTTCAAAGAGCTACTCCGGAAACGATAACACAATTCCACGATCAATTATCTAATGAATTGCCAAACTTGAAAGGCGAGTGGAACTTCAGTTTCAAGATTTTCCGTAACAATCCATTTTCCATACCTCCGGAGTTGATCCACACCCATGAGACATCTCCTGACACCAAATATTTACATACTTTAACCCCATCGTACTTGAATGATTCATGTATTACATTGATAAACAGAAGAACTGTGGGGATATTCAGCAATTTGATCCAAGAAGAAGCTGGGGAATTGAATCCGGAATTTGCAATACCCAACGACCATTTACATAAGGGAGTTACCACGGGATTAAATGATCCTTTTGATTTTGTAATAAACCAACGACTTCAGGGTCTTTGGACTCAAAGACAATCGATCAAGGGTGACGGTGGACAAATATACGAGCTTGAGAATGGGAATCTAATAATCAGAACCTCAAACGTCTTCTTGCATGGTAATTTTAGAGGACTTCTAATACAAATTGAATTGCAAAACTGTAAAGAAAATGACAGACAAGCATCCTTCCAAAAAATAATAGAAAAATACAACATTCCTACGGGTAGCTTATGTTGTGAGGTCTTGGATCCCTCCTCACTAGATAAATATGGAGATTTGGCTCTTCAATACTCTGAAATCTTTAATTTTTAAACCTTTCTCCGTATCATGTTCTGTATTGTAGAAGGTTTGCGTCACGTGATGCCTGGTCTTGAATTTTTTTTCTCTTTTTTTTTTTTTTTTGTTAGCGAAAATAATTTTTCTATGCGACCGATGAGATGGGAAGAGATTTGATTAATTTTTGCATCGTTATAGCATTCCACTAGATTATAGTTATATAACAGACGGGATGGGTAAGAAGAATCAGAACCGGAAAGAGAGCACTCTCAATAGAAAACAACAGCGTCAAAAGGAGGAAGAGGAGCTCCAGAAACTCCAAGAAAGAATAGAAGAAATCGATCCAGTAAAAGATGAAAAGACGTTTACTAGATTTAGCGACCTCCCAATAACCAAGAATACTTTACAAGGTCTTACCGATTCAAACTTTGTTTCGCTAACTGATATTCAAAAGAAGTCCATTAGTGTTGCATTGAAAGGAGATGATCTTATGGCAACAGCTAGAACCGGTTCTGGGAAAACTTTAGCATTTTTAATTCCAATGATTGAATCCTTGATAAGAAATAAGATTACTGAGTACGATGGTCTTGCAGCTCTTATTATTTCTCCAACTAGAGAATTGGCCATTCAAATTTTCGAAGTGTTGACCAAAATCGGTAGACATAATACATTTTCGGCTGGTTTAGTTACTGGTGGGAAAGATGTTAAGTACGAAAAGGAAAGAGTTTCCAGAATGAATATTTTAGTTGGTACTCCTGGTAGAGTTTCTCAGCATTTAAATGAAACCGTTGGTATGGAAACTTCCAATTTACAAATGCTTGTTCTTGATGAAGCAGATAGATGTTTAGACATGGGTTTTAAAAAACAAATTGACAATATCATTGGGCATTTACCTCCTACAAGACAAACGCTTTTATATTCAGCTACTCAATCAGAAACTGTCAAGGATTTGGCCAGATTATCATTAACAAACCCAAAAAGAATTGGTATATCATCAGATGAAGAAATATCTGCTACCCCTGAATCATTAGAACAATATTATATCAAAATACCCTTGGATGAAAAATTGGATGTTTTATGGTCTTTCATAAAATCCCATCTCAAGAGTAAAATTTTGGTGTTTTTCTCGTCACTGAGACAAGTCCAATTTGCATACGAAACATTCCGTACTTTGCAACCAGGTATTACTTTAATGAAATTATATGGTCGTAATAAACAAACTTCTAGAATGGAAACAACCGTCAAGTTCTCAAGAGCACAAGCAGCGTGTCTTTTCGCAACTGATATCGTTGCAAGAGGTTTGGATTTTCCTGCTATTGACTGGGTTGTTCAAGTTGATTGTCCCGAAGATACTGCCACCTACGTTCATAGAGTTGGTCGTGCTGCCCGTTTCGGTCGTCAAGGTAAATCTCTTCTCATGCTTTTACCATCAGAGGAAGATGCTATGTTGAAAAGATTGAAAAGTCATAAAATTGAACCTAAATTCATGAATATAAAACTGAAAAATAAAAAATCTATAAGACCCCAATTGCAGTCATTATGTTTCCATGATACCGCCATGAAAAACCTTGGTCAAAGAGCATTCATTTCATACTATAGGTCGGTTTACGTTCAAAAAGATAAAGAGGTATTTAAGGTAGATGAATTGCCAGCTGAAAAATATGCTGAATCACTTGGTTTACCAGGTGCTCCTAAAATTAAAATAAAAGGTGGACAAGCAAACAAAGAAAAGAAGAATGCATCAAGACAATTACTTGCGCTATCAAAGGCAAATGAAGATGGTGAGGTTGAAGAAGATGAAAGTAAAAAACCTAAAACTAAATACGATAGAATGTTTGAAAGACAAAATCAAACCGTTTTATCTAAAAATTACTTGAATTTAACCGGTACTCAACTCAGGGATGATAAGAATGAAGATAGCGATGAAGATGATTTCATGTCAGTTAAACGTCAAGATCACGAATTAAAAGAAGAAGATCTCCCAGATTTGACCATCCCAGTCTCCAAAAGACAAGCTAAAAAGGCACTTTCAAAGAAAGCAAGTAGCGCTTCCAAAGGTAACTCTACAAAACTTGTTTTCGACGACGAAGGTGTGGCTCATCCTATTTATGAATTAGAAGAAGAAGAAGTTTTTGTTAAAGCTGGAGACGCTAAATCCCAAAAGGAAGCTTTTGTCAATAAAGAAACTGCTTTAATGAACCAGGCTGATGTTGAAGATAAAATGACAGCAAAAGAAAAGAGACAAGAAAAGAAGAGAAAGAGAAGAGAACTTGAAAAAGCCGCAAGGGAAGAAGATATTTCGGATGGTGATGAGGAAACAGTTGTCACCCTCGGAAATGCTGATTTGGATAGAGATCTCGAATATTCTAACGATGAGCAAGATGAACCCAAATCAAAGAAACCTAAATGGTTTGATAATGACAAAAATGTGGATTCTGAAGCTCAAGACAATATTGTTGAGCTTGATGAACCAGAAACCTTGGAAGATTTGGAAGCTTTGACTTCTAAATTATTACAAAATTAATGTATATATAGACTCTTAATTTAATTCATTTCATTGATCATTCTATGTAATTTTTAATTCATGATATTTCTAAAGGATTTCAAGCTTTGGCTGACTTCCTCGTAGGCCAAAGAATTGAAATCAATATTGAGGAATTTTGCAACCAACGATTTTGCGACATCAAAGTTTTCTTCTTCTTCCTTGGTTAATTTAGCAAACTCTGATATCAAGCTGTCGCCTTCTAAAATCATTTTACCTAAATTTTCAGCCCTATCAACAATCTCTGTTGACATGCCACACACTCTAGCGCATTGATGACCAAAACAATTCAACGAAAAACCTGTTTTGAGTTGGTATAAATATGTTATTGTATTTGAATTGGAGCTTTTGTTATTAATCACTTCCATATAATGAAATATTGTTTTATGAATATTCTCCTTTCCACCAAGGAGAGAGAAATTGCATTTGAATAGCTCATGGAATGACTTCTTCTGCTGGCACGTAGCACCCTATTTGAGAAAGAATTACTATTAAAGCAACTTGGTTCAAATATACAGATTTTCCGGAATAGTTGGCCCCTGTTAATAAAATTATTTGTTTCTCTGCTTGTTGATTCAACTTGGTGTTATTTGGAACAAAGCTTGGTACGCATTTTTCAACTAAAGGGTGTGTCTGCCCTTAACTATCTCGAGTTCCAAACCATTCAGTAATTTGGGACGAACAAAGTGATTTATTCAGGGAAACTATTGCTAGGGCAACTTGACAATCTAACTCCGTGAGAGTTTGAAATGCTTGTATGAGTGATGATTCTTCATTCAATATAGCTGTTTGTATTTCGTGTCTTGTCTCAATCTCACGGTCACAAACTAAGCCATATATGTCCCCATACTTCTCATCTAGTAGTCTTACCGCATCATTCTTGAAGTAGGCAGTTGATTCTGTACAGAAGATTAATTCCCACGGTAATTCTTGCAAGGTTTCTTTGTTCGTCTGTAATGAAACAAGAAGACCAACCTGCGGAATGTAAGCAGTGTTGACTAAGTTCTTGAGGTTATGAGGAGTTTGCAAAATCACTTCTCCGTCTCATGACGTATCGTCTCCAAGCTATCATAAATTGATCTTAAGTCATCCAACCTACAGTCAACATTAGGTAGTATTTTCAAAGGCTGCGAATTCTCGCAAGCTGCAAAATCAATGCAATGCCTCAAGTAACTTAGCACTGTTTGACAAAGATCAAAATTCAAATGGCTGGTGATCGTTTCGATAAGCAGAGACTTGTGTTGATTATGGGAAGCCCTCAATAAAGTGTGGATGGTTATGGTACTTTCAACGAAACCAATGATAATCTTCCAGGTTCTCCAGGTGCAGTTACCTGACTTTAAGCAAGATAATGCTAAAGGTATATTTCCAATTTTTGAAAGGGAATTTTGTAGTTGCAGCGTTAGAGTGTAAATTTCAGGACAAATGAGATAATCTACTGTGTTGAGTCCTTCCACCAAGATATCCAAATCTGTCAGCGGCCTTATCAACCAGGATTTTAGTAACTGGCTACCACAAACGGTGACTGTTTTGTCCACAAATTCTAATAAGGGGTTGCATCCAGTTTTCTGTTGTGCCCCCGGTGCAGGTGATGGTAAAATATGTAATGAATTTAATAGATCGACATCAATAAGCATGGCTCCTTGTAAATTAATCATTCCGATCGAACCAGAGACTTCGGCTGGGGCGCTCTGAAGAAATGACTCTGTTAGTAACCATAAAGAACAGAAACATCCGTGCTAAAATCTTGTGTTGGTATCGATAACTTCTAGATAGTTCTGGGTATACCATACGGTGAGCAGCATGTTTGAGAACTGGGTCAAGAACATTATTAACCTGAAAATAGTGTTTTCACTACCGTTATCTAGCTCTCTTCAAGCTGTATCAATAGCTCTGGAAGAATCTCCGGATTGAACTCCAGTTATGGCCTCATATCGAAAATAAAGCCATGTTGAATCGATAAATCAGCAACCTCTTCCACTATTTTGCTTGAAATTCTGGAGGATAAAAAGACTCGGCTAGGTTCAAACTGTATAATCAAGCTTTGGATTTGTATACGCTCTGGATTGTAGACAGAATGGTATGAGTTGAAACAACTATATTTTCTGAAAACTGAAGAGTGCAACATCTCATATCCAAGAAGATCACTGCAAGATGAGGGTTCCTCCAGTCAAGCATCATTATCGCATGCTCTTCTACTACAGGACTGTAATTTTCTTCGAAAGCCACTGTCATTTTTAAGAACCTGCTGGTGTAAGTATGCTTATAGACGACGATATATTTAAAGAAAATTGGTTGAGAAGACTTACTCTTTTGCCCCAAAAAATTAACTAAATCTCACAAAATTCGGTTGAAAAAAAAAAAAATATATCGTATTATAATCATTAGATAGTTTACAAGTACTTAATTTATGCAATTATATAGTTCGAAAGAAGGTGATTTACGAGAATGAGGGAGTGGCAACAATCTTTCCTTCTATCTGGCCTAAGCGATACAAGCTGCCTTCTGGTTTGACTTGATCAGTTTCCATTTCAACGTCTTCTTGATTATTGTTTGGCTTTTCTTCATCCATGTCCAAGATGATTAGTTCTTGTAGGAAGTTAGAGTCTACCCCTTGAGAGACTGACAAGTTATTGTCATTACCCAAGTTGATGGAAATTTTACCCGACTTATGAATGTTCAAGTGACCAATGAGTCCCTGAAGACCGGGATTTTCAGATGCAAAAACACTCAATTCTTGGGGTTTATTTTTCCCATTTTGATCATCTTGGGGTGCATCTATATCAATAGCATCAGTATTGTGTGAAGGCAATTCATACTCGGGTAATACTTTTGGCAAATGCAATAAAACAAATTTATCATCGGATGCGGTTGCAATTGGTTGATTTTCTTCATTAGTTGATAATGCATCAAATTTATCAGTGACCAAGTTTAATATATGTTGATGATCATCAATCATCTTATCATGCTCCTCTCTATCTAATATATCAACCGGTTCTGCTATCTTGCTTTCAAGATCAGCTTTATGTGCTCTGATTTGTTGAAGTTTTTCTTCTAGAGGCTCACTCTTGACTGTAGTCTCTCTTGAAGGAAGGATGACATCTACCCCGGGTGTAGCTTCCTTTGATTCTGGAGCAGGAGTATTATCTGGAGCAGGAGTCGATTCTGCAGACTCACTCACTTCAACCCTACTAGGTCTCACTGGGAATAAAATGGTTTCTTCATCTGCGTATCTATATTCTCTATTCATATTAATCTTGGTGGGATCATCATCATCGGATTCATCCTCTTCTCTGAAACCTTCCTTTAATTTGGATTGTGGTTTTTCACTTTTGAGTTTCAAATTCTGTAAGAAATCTGGTGTAGGTGATACAGAATTATAAACTCGATCTTGAGTGAAACCAGTTTTTGATGCTCCTGTATTACCTATAGAAACAGTTCCTGACGATAACGGCCCAGACAGGACAACGTGGGTACCGGCATAATTGTTTCTTCCACCTCTTCCTCTACCTCTAAGATTACCACGTCCCCTAGCTGGTCTAGGTGTTGGTTCTTGTTTCACTGTTGGAGCATCTCGATCTCTTTCTTCCTTACTTTTTCTTGCCACCGCCTTTGGTTTGAACTTCAAAGTTGGCTTGGGGCCTGTGGCTGGCTTCTTTGTATTCAAGGAATCTAGCCTCTTGGACATTCTGTTGTATCTTCTAGAAGTCTAGTGAATTCTTTGACCAATTCGATGTTTTTCATGTTTTTCTATTCTTTTTTTCTCTTCTTTCACACAAAAAACTTCAGCACTAACAAAACAAAAAAAAAAGTAAAGGAAAAAAAAAAAAAATTTGCGATGACTATATGAACATTTAAATCAATCTTTCTTTAAGTTTGAACTCAGTTGACCAAAAGTGTTGAACATGGCAAGAAAGAATAGAAGGTCAGACGCAGAGGATGCTGTTGATCTCGACGAGGTTGATGCGTTCAATGCAAACAGGGAAAAGATCTTATTAGACGAAGCAGGGGATTATTTATCCAAAAATGCTAGTGACGATGAGCCATCAGATGAAGAAGTATTAGCATTACATGATGGCGAAGACCAAGCTGGATATGATGATCAGAATGAAGACATGGATTCCGATGAGTTTGATGTTGCTCAAGACGATGAAGAAGTTGAAGAAGAAGGGCTTGGCTGGGGTAGTAAAGAAAACTATTATGGTGGTGATGATGCCAGTGATGATGACGAAGAAATGGCCAAGGAAGCGGTCGAGCAACAGAAAAAGCATTTGCAAGATTTGGAGATGGAAGATTTTCTTGATGAAGATATGATGGAAGATTGGAAGAAAACCGCTGATAAATATGATGATTCGAAAACTTCTCAAAACCAACTTGTTATAAATGAAGAAACATCAAAATCGCTAGGAAGTCTAGATAAAGATGATAAATTAAAACTTTTGAAATCATCATTCCCCGAATTCATACCATTATTGAAAGAATATAGTCAATTAAACGAAACATTAGTATCATATAAGAAATTATCTAAAAAAAATCAATTGATAAATACTAAAATTACTGCATTATCCTGTTATTTGGGAACTATCTCTTCATATTTTGCATTATTTGCTGAACATTTAAAAACTGGTGAAAGATTCTTAAGCATGAAAGAAGAGCCAGTAATGGAATCAATTTTGAGTTTAAGGGAGGTTTGGAGACAAGCCAATGAATTACCTGAAGAAGAAGTGGAAACAATGGAAGAAGAACAAGAAATCGCAGGATCAGAGTCTGAAGAAATGCCTATCGTTGCTTCTGAAGAAGTTTCAGAATCAGAAGAAGAATCAGAAGAAGAATCAGAAGAGGAATCAGAAGAAGAAGAACAAGAAGAAGATACCAACGCAAATGAAGATCTTGAGATTGACATCAACAAAAGAAGAAATATCAAGAAAATATCTAAGAAGAACGTTGATGATTTTATCGAATCTGCTACTCCTGAAACAGTTGATATGGAAGATAAAAACCGCCGTAAACGTTCCTTACGTTTCTACACTTCTAAAATCGACCAAGCCTCCAACAAGAACAGTGACCGTTACGGAGGTGATATGGACTTACCTTATAAAGAAAGATTATTCGAAAGACAACAAAGACTTCTTGAAGAAGCAAGAAAAAGAGGTTTGGGTCAAACTAAAGAAAAATTGGGTGATGATCTTGATGATAATGATATGAATTCTGACGAGGAAAGAGTAGCCCATGAAATTAACGACGATTACTATAATGATATCAAACAATCCAAACAAGATAAAAAATCCGCTCGTCGTGAGGCTCACGAACTTGCAGTTAAAGCTGCTAAAGAAGGTAAATTGGCCGAGTTACAAGACTCATTGGACGAGGAGGGTAAAAGAGCCCTTAACTTTCAAATTCTTAAGAACAAAGGTCTCACCCGTAATAGAAAGAATGTTGACAGAAATGCCAGAGTTAAAAAGAGAAAGAAGTATGACAAAGCTCAAAAGAAACTTAAGTCTGTCAGACAAGTCTATGAAGGTGAAAACAGAGGTCCATATGAAGGTGAAAAGACTGGTATTAAGAAAGGTTTATCAAGATCAGTCAAATTGGTTTAATTTATATAGATTTATGTATTTTAGATTCTATTAATGTATACTACTTTATCAAAAAGCGATGTTACGTACAGTAATCTCTATTTTTCAATTTTTATTTTTAACTATACAATCTTCTCTTCTAAAACCGAATACAAAAGTTATCATGCAGTGCCGGACCCAGAAGTGAAGAAGGAAAATGATGGGAACAGAAGTGTCTGTGAAGACGTAGCCACAAGTGTCGACGGATGATATGTACCGAAGATCCAGTCAATATCGAATTTGGTCTTATACAGTAGAATTACTAAAATACAGACCAATGAATGAGGAAGGGTACAAGCACTTAAAAAATACAAGGAAACTAGAGGTAAAGCAGCAGATGAGAATGTTTCAAAAACATCAGGATGAATTTACAGCTGACAAGATGCTAGAATTATTAACAGAGGAAGAACAGATAAAATATTTGCGGCACTATTGCAAACTATTGCAATTAAATACTAGTAACAGGAAATTTTTTCAATATGCCTACCCAAGTAAATGCAACAGCCAAGTCATTTTATGAATAGAACTTACTTAGTTAACTCTGCTGTACAATACCACCCAAAACATGTTTTATATAATGTTTTATTTTTAGCTGTAAAGATACCAAAGCAAATACCCACTAAGGCTGAAAAATGTCTTCAGTTTCAATTCTTATAACTTAAAAAAGAAAATTCAAACAGTTAACGAAAGAATAATATATAGATTTATGTATTAAATGGTATATGAGAGAAGTTGAAATGAATAGTGTATACAAAAAAAAGCAGACTTAACGACCAAAAGTGATATCATCAATACGTAAGATTGATTTAACACATTCAGAAGCCAAAGTGATTGATGAAGTACTAACTAAAACTGGTTGTAAGACATGTTCAGCAAAAGTATTTGAAGCACCAGATCTTCTTACTGAGATACCCGCATTTTGTTCACCATTTTCATGTCTATTTCTTAAATCAGTAACTACATTAATTGGATTTAAACCAGCGTTTTCAGCTAAAGTAGTTGGAATAACTTCTAAAGCTTGGGCAAATTCTTGATAAACAAATTGCTCAACTCCTGATTTTTTATTAGCTTCTTTCATTAAAATTCTCAGGGCTTCAATTTCTGGAGCACCACCACCAGCAATTAAAGCTTTTTCTTTAACAAGACATCTAATAACACATAAAGCATCATGAATAGATCTTTCAGTTTCGTCCAAAACCAAATTATTAGCACCTCTAATTATGACTGAAACAGTTGGTTTGATATTTTTTGAATTAACACCGGTGATTTTAACAATTTTAGAGCCGGAAGATTCAATTTCTTCAATGAGATCGGCAGAACCTAATCTATCTTCAGTGAAGCTATCAATATCAGCAATTGGTTTGCAACCGGTTGCCTTGGATAAGAAATCAACTTCATCTCTTTCAATATCTTTGATAACCAAAATGTTTAATTTTGATAAAAAGTGTAAAGCCAAATCATTAACAGCGTCTCTTAAAATTGATTTTTGTATTAATAAAACATTACACTTTGATTTCTTAATTTTTTTACAAATGTTCAATAAATAGGCTCTTTCTTCTTTCAAAATTTTATCCATTTGTCTATAATCATTAACAACCACGTTATTTTCCATGTCGGGTTTTGGAGGAGATAATTGAAATTGAATCAAACCGATTTTGGCTTTTTCAATTCTGGTTGGACCACCAGCGGATTTCAATACATTTTGAGTTAAAACAACACCATTAATTAATTCAGTATCATCAATTGTACCACCAGATTTTTTAATTAATCTAATATCATTTAAATCAACATTATTTTCTTCTTCATTAATAACTTTTAAAACAGAGTCCACCGATAATGGAGATAATAAAGAAGAATGTTGAGAAACAATTTTAGAACTTAATGAAGTAGAAGCAGCCTTGATTAATATTTCACGATCACTTAAATTAATTTTATGAGACATATCTAATAAAATTTCACAAGTTCTTTTAGCAGCAATTTGAAAAGAATCTGCAATTAAAGTTGGATGAATTCCTTTATTTAATAATTTTTCAGCTGCTCCTAATAATGATCCGGTTAAAATAGCAACGGATGTGGTACCATCTCCGGCTTCAACATCTTGTGCTGCACTAACATCAACCAACATTCTAGCGGCTGGATGTAAAACTGCCATATGTTTTAATATAGTAGCACCATCATTACTAATAATAATTTCTCCATTTTTAGTTTTAATCATTTTATCCATACCTTTTGGACCCAATGAAGTTCTAATTGCATCACTAACTGCTCTTGCAGCCAAGATGTTACTCTTACGAACTTCCTGGGGCTTTTCCTTATCCTTGAATGTAGCATTCGAAGGTGCTGGTCTTGCTTGAGCTTGTGCCATCTTTATCTTTCAAACAAAACAAGTATATACCCTGTCCAGTGGAAAAGTTTTAATGGATCGCGTTGGGAAAAGTAGTAACGGCGAAAAACAGAGAGGGACGTGTGCGGGCCCAAATCGTGAGACGTGAGAAGAGAAGAGAAGACTTTAAACAAGACTCGAGAGAAGATTAGAAACCAGAGAAGAGACTACGGAGTAATATGGCCACACATGTGTTTGAGGAGATTTCTGTCAGTGCAGAGGAGATCTTACAGTGCTCGTACTCGAGCTGGAGCAGACAAGTGCCGCAAGAGAATCTCATACCGAGTAAAGTACTTGCCATACCGCGAGAATTCCTTGAGTATTTGGAGAGTGAGAGTATAACGATACCCCGGAAGGTAGAGCAGGCCACTCCGAATAGCGATAATGAATTTAGTGATTGGGAAGAAGAAGAAGAGGAAAGAGTGGACCCGACCAAGAATTTCCCGCAATTCCACCAGGAGATCATTAAGGGAATCAAAGAGTTGGGAGGAGTGATTATTCCCAAATTGAATTGGTCAGCACCCAAGGACGCCACGTTTATGATGATCAACAACGAGATGAAGTGCAGTGATGTGAATGATGTATATATTTTGTTGAAGCTGTCGAATCATATCAACCATGATTTGGATGCCGCATTTGAAGAAGTGAAGGAGGTACCCGATATTAAGTACGAGATGGTGTTGAAACAATGGATTAATATCAACCCAGCATTAGAGTTTCGTATATTCATTAGACAGGGCCGCATCATTGGGGTTAGTCAACGAGATTTGAACTACTATGATTATTTGGAGGGATTGAAACCAACATTCCAGGAACTAATCGATCAATTTATCGAGTCCATCGACGTCAACATGGAGAAAATGATTATTGATGTATACATCCCCAAACCGTATAACCGGGTGATTATTATTGATATTAATCCATTCAGCAGGAAATACGATCCATTGTTATATACTTGGAATGAATTACTACAGGAAACCCCCAATTACGAGATACGATTAATAAATGAAAACAATCTAGGAAGATTTTCACATAAGGAGAACAGCGAGAACCAGGTACCATTAGAAGTGATTAACGCGTCAATGAATACCGAATCAATGATTGAATTAGCTCAAAAATGGTCGAGTAATTAACTATTTATAGCAATTTTCAGGTAAATTATTATTATTATTTTTTTTTTTTTTTTTTAGTATATGTTTAATTTTGTTGAGAAATATTTTTTTTTTCATTGGTACTGTAGTTCTTTCTTCAAAGCCATGACTAAAGTGTATGAATTAGATGAAAGCAATGTATGTATGAGTAGATGAGTGGTGTTTAGATCAGTACTAATACCGATACAGATTTTTTTCAAGAAATATCGGGGGGAGTTAACTGAAGGAATAACGTATAATCCCAGTAACGATACTCTACTTTGGGTTGATATTATCAGGGGAGAAGTCCATCGAGTTAAGCTAAGCCGAGAGGAAGAAGAGGAGATCGAGAAGAGTCACGAGGTTTTAAAATTTGAAGATGGCCAGGAATCAATTGGAGCCATTGGATTAACCAATGATGATAACATAGTGATAGTTTGTGCTAAGTACGGGATTTGTAAAGGGAATTTCAAGAATGGGAGAATTGAGTATATTCTTGAGTATAATCATACCCAGGAGCAAAAGAAAAGATTGAGGTCCAATGACGGGATCATTGATCCGTGGGGGCATTTATGGATTGGGGTAATGACTGATTTCCCGGTGGCCGAACAGGAAGGAGTGAAACCCGAAGGACGATTATATCGAATCAATTGTCACGATTTAACGATTGAAACCATGGTGCAAGACTGTTTTATTTCCAACGGATTGAATTTCAGCTTCAATGGGAAAAAATTCTACTGGACCGATTCGTTAACCTACAAGATCTGGAGCTTTGACTATGACTATATTTCCAATACGCTTTCGAATAAACAAGAATTCATAAATATGAAAACCATTGAAACGGGAGAGAGCCCGGAACCCGACGGGTTAACCATTGATAAGAACGACGAAATTTACTCTGCAATCTTTAGTGCTGGTAAAATACTTCATTTTAATCAGCAAGCGGAGATTACTGAGATTTTCAAGTTGCCCACTCCGAAAATTACATGTGTTACAATTGGAGGCAGTAAAAATAATCAATTATTTATTACCAGTGCTAAAGATGGAAGTTTAGGCGGATATCTTTATAAAATACAATTGAATAAGAGCTTAAACGGTAAAATTAAATTTGTTTGGGGAGGTAAATCATGAATATAAATCTAAAAAAACATTTATAAAATCTTCCACTAATTCATTTTCTTCACTACCACCAATTCTCAAATTACATAATTTTAGATTAGCAATTTCCCGTTTACCTTCGGTGGTTGTTTCATTCGTAAAATCATCACTTTTAAGGATCTTGATAATAGATAGTAGGTGTACTTGTAGGGATTTATACTTTAGCATCGACTGGATTGCGGGATCATTCAACACCAACGCAAACTTATCGTCTCCACCAGCCGGAACCCATTCATCTTTTTTTGTTTCCAACCGTTCGGTGTTTTCATGCTGATGGTTTCGGTAACAGGCCAAAGAACAATACTTCACCATGCACACCGGACACTTGTACTTTGATTCATGTTCACCACAAACTTTACAAATCATGCTACAGGCAACAAGAAACAAAAGACAAAAAGACAAAAAAACAAAAGACAAAAAAACAAAAAACAAAAAACAAAAAAACAAAAAACAGAAAAAGGAAAAAAAATAAAAAGTCGTAATAAAAAGTCGTAATAAAAAGTCGTAATAAAAAGTCGTAATAAAAGTCGTAATAAATAAATGTTCATTAAAATCATAAAATGCATGAGATGAGCTATAAGCAGAAAAGAAATAAATATATTATCCTGTGGGTACGGGCGTGCGCGCGGAGATGGCTAATAATGACTGATGTATGGATTGTATATATATGGATTATTATTGTAGTTGTAGGGATTGTAGGAATTGCATTTAAGACGTTTTTTAGGAGGTTCTAGAGGCGACGAGTAGTTATAATTAGTGAATTGGGTGTAGGCCAAATAAGGAGTCTTCATAATGGTTTTGATTGGAGTGGAAATTACCGAAGAAGGAGCGGTTGGAGTGCAGGTCTTATGGGTGAAGGAAGACCCACTGGAGAAAATATCTCTAGAGACAATTTTTCTGAAATAACAAATGGTTGCGTTTGAACAATCAAAGGAATTCCAAAAATGATCGTCCTGATCGATTTTATTAAAATTGACTTGGTAATTTGTCACGGTTAAAAAATGATTTTCTAATTGATTTAATAGTGGGAGGGATATTTTATAGTCCTGTTCATTAATTATATTTTTCCAGGTCTTCAAAGTGTATGATTGATCGTTAAATGTTTTATTGGAGAGAATTAAACTTATTATTACTAAATTGGTGAATAGACTTAAGTCATCTTCGATATTAACGTGATTAATTTGGTTCAAGTTATATTTGTAAAGATAGTATAAGCTTAATACTATATTAACATCTTTCAATTTGAGGATATTGATTAAATTGGTCAAAAAAATTGAGTATTTATTCATAAAATTATTAAACTGTTCATCATTGGATTGGTTAAATAGTTTCCAACAACACCTTAGATAAGTAGTATGGGTCATCTTGGTGAATCAACCTGGATAAGTGTTTAGGCCAACATATTCTAATTTATATATATATATATATATATATATATATATAT